>NC_084981.1:27903987-27951487 GCF_963691925.1 Scomber scombrus | reverse complement strand
GAAATACGGCAGCGCTGGTCATTTGTTCCAACAGTTTCAAACAATTAACTGTATGTTTATGCTCAGTGTGAAGTGGAGTCTTATCTCACAGTGAAAAGCTGCACTCAGCCTCAGCTCACATCCGTTCTCTCTTCAACAGATAACACTTGTTTTCCATTAATTTTGCCTTTCTTTTAACCATTTGTGTTAGTTGCATAACTTTACCCTAACAGTAATGTATTTGCCATGACAACAATCTTTTCACTGACCTAAACCTCGGAGGATCTGAAATAGCTCATACAAAGCATTTGGAGTCATTTAGAAGTAATTTTTTACCATTATCTATCCATGAACAAAAAACTGGTCTTTAATGGGTTTTTAATTTATCACAGTGCATTGAGTGTGTTTGTCTGGTCACAACTAACCTCATCACTTCAGTAAATTATAGATTCACCTGATTCCTCAACATTTTCTACTCTGAGCATGTGGAAAATTACAAATTTTAATTTTATTTTAACTTTAGCTTACCTATTTTAACCAGTTTTTTGTTGTTATGGGGAACCTCAGGGCTCCTTCCTGGATCCTGTTTAATTTTTTATCTTTTTGCCACAGGCCTAAAACAATATACCATAAAACACTTAGGGCCTGATTTACTAAGATCCCAAATAGTGGGTACTAAATTGCGTGCACGGTGCAATAGCTTGCGCGTGCCGTTTGCGTGCGTTTTGCAGGTGATCTACTGAGAATAACTGCGTAAATGAAAACAGGTGGAACAGGTGCAGACAGCAGTATTTAAATGAGGGTTTTGTGTCTTAATGGAGAGTTTGGACGAGCAGAAAGCTGCAAGCGCAAAATGAAATGTGATCAGGTTCTAGTGGAGGTTAACTAATATATTGAGTTATAACAAAAACAAATATTACCAGAAAAACCCACATATGTGAGAGTATTAGTGACAAAGTCAATGCTGTTAGTAAAACCACAAATATTCCACTTTAAAAATATTAACACAGGTGGAAAAACTCCGTCCTGTGTGTATTCTGTCATTGTGCCTCCGTCTCCTCGTCTCCATAGTAACAGCCGGTTAATACCTGCCCTTCAAAGGTATTATTTATAGACGCAGTTAGCGTCAGAAATAATACTTTCAGGTTTGGTAAATCACAATGCGCGTGCTAAATAACATATTTGCATTTTCTCCTCCCTGAATTTTGCACACTGGGGTTGAAACGCCTCATATTACAATCATTATGGTAAACTACTAATATTACATTCATTATGGTAAACTACTAATATTACATTCATTATGGTAAACTACTAATATTACAATCATTACGGTAAACTACTAATATTACAATCATTATGGTAAACTACTTATATTACATTCATTATGGTAAACTACTAATATTACATTCATTACGGTAAACTACTAATATTACATTAATTATGGTAAACTACTAATATTACAATCATTACGGTAAACTACTAATATTACAATCATTATGGTAAACTACTTATATTACATTCATTATGGTAAACTACTAATATTACATTCATTACGGTAAACTACTAATATTACATTCATTACGGTAAACTACTAATATTACATTCATTACGGTAAACTACTAATATTACATTCATTACGGTAAACTACTAATATTACATTCATTACGGTACACTACTAATATTACATTCATTATGGTAAACTACTAATATTACATTCATTATGGTAAACTACTAATATTACATTCATTACGGTAAACTACTAATATTACATTCATTAAGGTAAACGTACTAAATGGACAGCTCGTACTATCTTGCACAGTTGAAAGACGCAAACCTCAGTGCGCTGCGTTAGTAGATCAGCTTGCACATTTTTTGCGGGTGATGTCAAGTTTGCACACGTTTCTACACACGTAGACCTTTAGTAAATCAGGCCCTATGTTTACAGTGGCTAAATATTTTTATTTGACTTCTCACATGAAACCTTACTTATAACTTTTAAAACTTTGACTCCAGACATTTAGACCAGTTGGTTTAAATTGAAAAGCAACTTGAGTCTGGCTAAAAAAAACCAACCTTAAAACATAATTCATATAAACATAAGTCTAATAAAGTCCATCAAATAGCAGACAGTAAATAAGTGCACTACATAGTAAATAGGGAGTCATTTCCAACAATCTGTGTCCCCTGTTTGATGAGAGTGCAGCTCACCTACCCAAACGCTATGAACACTGAACAACTGCAATGTGAGATGGGATTTGTAGTATTTTCTATAGACACTACATATTTTGCGCAGTTTTTTAACGTATTCTTCGAAAGCTGTTGTTGCACTTGTTGTGATTTATAATGGGATTTTTTTTGTCTGTTCTTCCTATTAAGGATCTGTCTATTGTGACTCCGTTGACTCTGCACGTGGATCCACATGGATTTTACCTCTACTGGACGGACCAAAACAAGGTTGAGCACACACACATACTTTAAAGACTGTGTAAAGTGAATTCAGACATTTTCTTCTAAACACATTAAATAGGTCATAAATGTATTTCTAAAAAAGGTGTAAAAAGCATTTCAACCATTTCGATTTGAATTGTGGAGCTAGGCTTCACAAACTGTGTTTCAAGATTTATGTGTCTGGATTTAATGGGCATAAACCCGCCCCTGCTGCTGTAGAGGTATAAATACATTCAGCGCACACTACTACTACAGTCTACAGTTAGCTGAGTTAGCCAAGCTAACCGCCGAGTTAGCCACTGAGCTAGCCGCCGAGTTAGCCACCAAGTTATCAGCTGAGTTAGCCGCCGAGTTATCAGCTGAGTTAGCCGCCAAGCTAGCAGCTGAGTTAGCCGCAGAAAGCTCTCAGACCTAGCGTCCATGTTTCTGGTAGAGGTGGTGACTTTGATTGACAGGTGACACTTGGTAGGGGGCGGGGCTTCAGCGGACTTGGAGGCCACTCCCACAGCGTTTGGGAGCAGAGAAATAGGCAGACTTTACACAACTTTGAAGCCTAATTTCATATATTTGGCGATTTTTTTAATCATTCAAATTTGGCAGGGTGGTTAACAACACATTTTTCTGTGGTATGTCAAACTCAGAACACATATTTATTCTTACTTTACACAGACTTTAAATGGACAAATACTCATTTTACACATTGTATTTATAGGCCTATATCATCAACTAGCATCAGTATTCAGGTCGAGTAATCAAAATGTAAGCATTTGAGCATTTTGATTTGAAATATACCATGACCATTCCACATTTTTTGCTTAGTATGATATTGGCAAACAAGTATATAACGTGTGCATAAATCATTAACTGGATATGTATGCTGCATAGTAAATGTGAATGTAAATCAGCTATGAACATACATAAATAAAAACTGCATAAGAAGCTGTAGGAACCATTTGAATAGGAATTACAGAGAGCCAGTACATATACACAGCATGGGATCATTTATTGTCCGCACACACACGCACACACACACACACACACACACACACACACACACACACACATACACACACACACGTACACTTTCTCTCCAGGTGGGCTTAAATCCTTAGCAGGAAACAGGATGAAGCGTTCACCTTCTAGATAACAGCTGGCTCCGGGTATGCTGATGTCGTGTGTGTGTGTGTGTGTGTGTGTGTGTGTGTTTCCTATAGGAGACAGAGTTGTTGGACTTGACTCATATAAAAGATGTCAGAACAGGAAGAAGCACCAAAACACCAAAGGTACCATCACCTCTTCACCTCCTCTTCACCTCCTCTTCACCTCCTCTTCACCTCCTCTTCACCTCCTCACCTCTCAGTGAAAAGCTAGATCTCTCTCTTCGGAGACCTTTTTCTATTCACTTTCTGCTTCTAACCCCGTTGTGACCTCTCACTCAATTACAGCTCCTCTTAGAGAGCAAAGCAACAGATATTTGACTTATTCAATTATATTCACATTCTTTGCCCTTTTACAGTGACTTTTACCACTTTATATATTCCACTGTTGTATTAATGTTTTATTTATTCACTGCTGCAGATTAAGGTCTTTTTATGTCCTTTCATTATCTTTTAACTGTGTGCAATGTTTGAAAAGCCCTCTTTAAATAGCAAAAATATTCATATAAGGCACATTAACACCATTGTTCTCCTGACTGGTGGATGTTTTTATTAATGACTGTACTGAATGATCACTGAAGCTGCATCACAAATCTTAAATAACCTCCATGCTCGGCTCCTAATTTTTCCAGGTTTGGCAGAGGAGGGAATTAAAATGACTGTGACCACAAACCAGATTATTCAAATTAAATCAAAAACTTAAAGGATAAGGTGAATTAAGAGAAGCTTATTTTAATTCCAATGTAAAACAAAGGCCAAAAGTGAAATGTCAAATTTATTGGAATTAGGTCCACTAATAAAATAAATCTACCAAAGCCAACAAGTTAACCCTTTAAACAGGCAGGAGTGGAAAATGAGATGTAAAAAGTATTATTTTTATCTAATTTGATATGACTATTTATCTCATTGGCACCTAATTTAAAACTTTCACAGATAATTAAAAACATTTTTTTGTATATTTTGGATTTAATGAGTTGTATCTCCACCAGGATACATTGCCTCTATTAAGGTATAAAATTATATATATATATGTATCTCCTGGTGCAAGGTGCATCAACAGTTGTGCATTATGTTGCTATTTTATGATGAAATTGTATTTTTAGATTCACTACATGTTACTTTATTATGAGCTCTGACGGTTGTTTTCGTATTACATGAAAAGTGTCTGAGATTTCACACATTCATGAGTAATAAATGCACTGTACTGTATAATAATATGTTGTTGTGCGTGATGGATAGTCCATGGCCGATCGTGTGTGTGTGGGCTCCAAATCCCAAGACGTCACCAGTTTTGCACGGCATCAGCAAAGTTTCCACATGAAATAGCACACGCCACTTGTGCCAACTTACGGACGGCTGATTCAGCCAAGAAACAACATGCCATATTAATCCTCAGCATGGTAAACAACATGGTTACCACGGCTTGTCATGACTGAGTTCAAATGCAAAAAAACAACTGTTGTTCTGTTTTTGCCAACTCTTGCAATCTGTCCAAAGAGTGATAGTTACATTCAACCTAACAAACCTTTTTTTAAATGTTGTACCACCTGATATTTACCTATTTTTTAGTGCTTAGTTTAATACAGCTCACCCTCATAGAGAAGCATTACTGCAATTTAAACCTCACTACCTGCTGCTGTTTAATCACCAGCTGCTCTCATCTTCCACCTGCACCCAATTTAAAGTAGCTTGCCTCTAAATATAACATGCAGCAAATATATATAATATCCCACACTGGATATGAACTTTAAATGTGTGTGAGATATATCATGTTCTCACTTTAAGAGCAGGAGACTTTTCTCAATAAGCAGATGTTTATTTTTTATAAATGAGAGGCAAACAAATTGGTCTCAACCTCCCCTCTGTCACCTTTGTGTACCTCCAGCGTGCCTCTGTTTAAGCCGACACTCTGTATCGTCCAATAGGAGGCCAAGCTGCGGGAGCTGCTGGATGTGGGGAACCTGGTTGGCCGGCTGGAGAACCGTGTGGTTACCGTGGTTACGGCTTCAGACCATGTAAACGTCAACCAGCTTAACTTCATAGCCACACAGGAGGAAGAAGCAAAGGTACTGAGCTCACTACACTGACGAGGAGGAGGAGAATGATGATGATGATGACGATGATGATGATGATGATGATGATGATGATGATGATGATGAGTGTCTGATTTCGGTAGGTGTGGTGTGAGGAACTGTTTTCTCTGTCTTCCAACCTGCTCAGCTACAATCTCAACAGAGACCAAAGTCTGCTGAAAGCGTGAGTGAAGACACACACATGCACACACACACGCACGCACACACACACACACACACACACACACACACACACACACAAACATAATTGCACACACTTTAAGCACACTTTATCTGCAGCCTAACAAGGATTGTCTGTGTAGCCAAAGCTTGATCTTCACACACAGCGTCCGGCTGCAGTAAATACTCACTAGAGAGAATCTAATATGTGTTAATCTTCCATTGAAAATAATCCAAAGCAAATCAAATGTTTACTCATGCTAAAAACTACAGTGCTGAGCTTTTTAAAAATAAAACTAACATTTGTGTGACCCATTTTTAAAGATTTACGTGCATTGTTAGTTATCGATTAGTTACTTAAGTTATTTCAATTTTCAAGTAAGTTTGGTTCAAGATTAAGAAACTACATTCAAACTATATTCAGACTATTAGTTCACTTTAAATTGACATCTGATTATTGGTTGAATATCCCTGAGTGGGGTGAAAGTGACATCTACTGTATGCATACTAATTTATGTCTGTAAGAAAGTTATATTTAGTCTCTAAAATCTGGATTTCAAGGTTTAAAGCATAAAATCATATAAGCTTCCCGTCTCTTATATAAAGGGTGCTAAACATGAGCAGGTTACTGTGGTGAACTGTTTTTTTAATTAAGGCTTCACCAAGTTTTCTCAACATTAATGTTCCAGTAATACTGAGACCAAACAGGAGACTTACCCCACAGAAAAAAAACATTTGATAATACTGATTTTAATCTAATTAATCTCATATTTTCACACCCTTGAGATCTGAGCGTTCAACCCAGGAGAAAAAACAACTTTTGTGTTTTTCTTTCAGGTACGTACGGTTAACTCTGCAGCTGAACACAGAGGGGAAAATTCCCGTCAAAAAGTGAGTCCCTGATCTTTAATCATCACCCTCCTAATCTACAATATAAATGGCTCTACCTGAATGCTAACTTTGAGACACGTGTTAGAGAGTAGATGTCTGAGAAAGTGAAGAAATAGCTTGAAGAAATCTGCAGAGACATGAGCAAACTTAAACTTTGCTCTTTCCCGTCCCTCGCTTCCAAAAATAAACTTAATTCCTTGTGCACTTGGGAAAGCAAAAACAGGGACATGATTCAGGAAGGTGCTTAATTCAGCACTGACCTGGTAATCAACTACTGCTGGTGCATGAGATGGATAATACAGTTATGAAGGAAAGCTGTATTTTAGAAGGAAACCGAGAGCAGAATTAAGGTCAGATGATATAAACCTGGAAGTCGACAGAGGATTAGTCGTTTTAAGGGGTTGCTAAGATGGTTTAAACGGTTGAGGGGACACTTAAAAAACACGACGAGGACATCAAATCATTGGGTGAAATTGGGGGTTTTCTTAAAGCAAGATTTGAAAAGTCAGAGCACGATGTCAGAGTAGTTACAGGAGTAAGTTCAAGGCTTTTAAATGGAGGGTTTGGGAAGAAGAAGTTTAAAAAATGTAGGTTTTGGTATTGGTGGCATGCTGTTGTTAAAGGATGAGCTGATAATGAACTGATGTGACTGTTTATTGCAGCATCGGTCGGGTGTTTTCATCAGACAGGAAGAGAGTAGAGAATGCCTTGGAGAGCTGCAAACTGCCTTACGGACGGGTAAACACCTCACATATGTTTATTTTGTTACTAGAGTCAGTAAATAGAGATTATAGGAGCTCAAAACCACAGCGAGGTTATAGACCTTTGCTTGATAAAACTCTGTAAAGCTGTTGCCTTCAGCGTGTAAAACTATACGACACACACATACATCTTTTATCAACGTTATCCGCCCCCCCCCCTTTTTCCTCCATTTTCCTATTTACAGTTAACTTGCTCTTGCTGGTGCCTTTTTGGTCCAGAATGACTCACAGTGCATGGCGAGGTGAAATGAGCTCAAATATCTGGGTCATCAAGTTTTTTAAGCAACCAGTGAAAAAGCGAGCGAGTCTCTGATTCTCTGTGCACGCTGAGTCTCTGAGCAACAGAAAGAGTCCTTTTGATGGAGAAAAGTTGGGTAAATAAATCAAAGATGAGAAGAAGAAGTTGATGATTCTTCTTTTTTTTTAAGGTTTAGAAACTTTTTTTTACAGTAAAGCAGGGAAAGGATAAAATAGAAAGCTGCTGGATGCTAGAAGCTAACCTAAAGTCATGCACACTGCCAATTTCAGTCATTATAAACATCTTTATGTTAAACTCTTGACAGGGTGACAGCGTCAAAGTGGACGACTTCACTCCCGAGGTTTACAGGAGTTTTTTGGAGAGTCTGTGTCCTCGTCCGGAGCTCCCCAACATCTTTAAACTGCAGTAAGTATTCAGAGAAATCTGCAGCTACACTCAAGATGTTTAAATGTGTAAATTGGAGGAAGTTGCTCTATAAAATTTGAGTTTTTTTAAAAGTCTGTTATTATTATTTGCTTCAGGCTGTGCTGTTCTTTGATTTGGGAAGAATGATGAATAATGATTCATCTTCTGTCCCACTTGTGTGCAAAGAGGGAGATAATGACTGTATCGTTAACCTTGGAGTATTAATTGCTTTATTATATTAACCCTTAATTACTGAACAGGGTCAAATTTGACATATTTTTACATTTGACAGCAGTAAAAACATCCCAAACATGTTTCTTTGTGGCTGCAATTTTGTGACTTCTCCTAATTTGACTCAGAATTTACAAAAATGGAAATATTTCAACTTTTTAAAAAACACTTTTGTGCAGCTGATATTTTTGTAACGTTTGATCTTTATCTATAAATATATATACTGTTCAAAAATACTGTTATTTTTTCATATTTCCTAATTAATTGAAAACTCCTACTGTCCTCCTATTTTACGTAACAAAGGACTTTAATATAGTGTGATTGTGATGTTTTTTCTCCATATGAGTGTAGAAGCTAAATAATGCACGCTGTTCTCTGAAAGCTTCATTAAGGATTAATCACATTTATCTTTGACTAATGATATTTATGGATGATATGTGGTTAAGAGACTAAATATAAGGGGATAATGTGAAAGGGTCAGAATATAAACAGTATGTAAGGGTTAAGTTTAAAGCTGTATATTGATTCTTCTCATTTTTGTTTAATTAATCAATCAATTATTATATTCAAATAACTAGTCTATAAAATGTCAGAAAATAATGATAAATATCCATCACAAGTTCCCAAAGTGTATCAACTCCTGTCTTAAGACAATTTGATGCTGATGTGTAATTAATTATTTGAGCTTTTAAAAATAGCTCGATATTGACTTTTCTACCGATATCCGATATTCCGATATTCTACCAACTCTTAATTTCCGATACCGATAACACCCGATACCGATATTTGCAGGCTTTTTACACCAAAACTATTAGATAACAACATAACATATCTCCTATTGTTGAATTAACACATTATGCCTACTTTTATTGTGATGCCCCACTGGATGCAAACATAAATGCAACATGGCTTTCCACATGTAAACACTGTCTGTGCAAAATAAGAGAACACCTTCAACTTAAGTTATGGAAAAAAGAGCCAATATAGCACTGCCTTATATATTATGATGCTTTGCAGTAATTTACTATCCGTAGCACACACTTGGAAATAGTTCCCAACCACAGACATAAGCCCCGTTTCTGGAGGCAGGACCTTTTATGGGAACGTCCTCTCACTCGGTCCTCTCAGCTGTTGTGTCTCCAGCAGAGTAGGAGAGGCGACTCGCCGAAAACATAACAGAGAAAATGACAACGAGGAGGTAAACCTTCTGTTTGTGTGTTTGTGTACATGGCGGTGGACGCTATGAACTTGTTAGCCACGGTTAGCAACGGTTAGCGACCCACGAGTCTAGCGTGTTGTTGTTGTTAAACGTCATCAAGCGCGCGCGGGTAAACGTCCCATGCTGCGTTCACGCAGACTCAGAAATGCTGAAACCTACAGAGCAAATATCCGTTATAAAAACCCATAGACTGTATATAAAATGGACGTAACATCCGTGACGTCACCCATTGGTTTGTGGACTGCTGCTTGGAAGCGAATAGTTTGGGATCTGAGCAGCACCATCTTGAACATTTCAGGTGCATCAGGAGGAGCATGAGGCGCCCTCCTGAACCTGTGAACCAATCAACCTGTCAATCACGACGTAGCCACGCCCCAATGCATACCCTGCTTTATCGTCAAATATAAAATCAGGGAGGCCAAAATTTCCCAAATGAACATCATACTGCATTGAAGAAGGCTTTAAACTAGCGATTGAGACCATAAACACATTTTGAAAACGTTTACTGAAGTTATAAATCAAGTGAGAAGTTGGTGAATTCTCCATTGACTTGTATAGAGACGGAAGTCCTTTTGACACCAAAACGGTCGCCCCCTGGTGGCCTTTTGATAGAATGCAGTTTTAAGTTACTTCCGCGTTGGCATCATTTCAGAGGACCAGAACTCCCCGCCTGTAAAAACCCGATACCAATACTTCCCGATATTACATTTTTAAGTGAATATCGGCCGATAATATCGGAGGGCAGATAATATCGGACATCTCTAATCAAAACTGTTTTTTAGTTTTGGAAACAGAAGGTAAATTAACTTTTACGACTAACTTATTTTAAAACAGGTGTGAACCATTGAGATTGTTCCTGTTATAAACTTACTTGGACAAATCTTGTTTATCAAAGTTTAAATCACTCAAGGCGCTAAAGTATGTCAGTAAAAGTGTTTTTGACTTGTGTCTAGTGTTGGCTGTCACTCATCTCTTTCTATATTTTCCTCTCAAGTAAAAATATGCGCTGTGATATAATATATTTTGACACTCCTAAAGGCTTTAAATGTGGCAGATGTGAACTGTTTTGAGGAGCTGTACGTTGCCCTCTAAGCTCATCCCCGGCCTCGCTGTGCTCTGCAGAGGAGCGAATGACGGGTCGTCGCTGTCAGTCGATCAGATGACAGAGTTCATCAACAACAAGCAGAGAGACCCGAGGCTCAACGAAATCCTCTACCCGCCTCTCCGCCCTGCGCAGACACACAGTCTGATTGAGAGGTTTCAACATGACCAGGAGCTGCTGAAACGAGGTACAAAAAAAACCAACAAAAAAAAAACACTTGCAGAAGGACAGATGTTGCCCTTTAGCCTCGAGGGTCACACTGAGGATTGTATATTCCTAAATAGATGAGGATGCCTATTAGCTAGTCAGCTGCGTTTGTTGATACCAAAATACCCTGACCCACCCTCCCACACACGCACCCTCAGAACTGCTAAAACAGACACTTAAGGCGCTCATATTTGTGTTAGAGATCAAATGAAGCTGTGGAACAAGTTAACTGATGAGATCAAAAAAAGTAAAAATCTGGTGCAATTTAAAAATAAGTTAAAAGATACAGTCTTGAAGGTGGGGAATGATTTATGGGACTAATGTTAAATATTTATTTTGCTTGGTATTTGCTGAGTATGTACATGTAGGTGTGTGTATATATGTGTGTAGATGGCATGTATGCTTTTTTGCTGATCGAAATAAACTCAAAACTCAAACTCAGATCCTGCCAGACAATAATTTGACACCTACTGAGAATCCAGCATGATGTTGCCTGATTTATTTATTTATTTCATTCCATCTGCAACATCATGTAATCCATTAATTCAATTCTTCTCAGTCTTCTCTCTTCTGATTTACCACTTCTGAAAAGTGACTTAACCCTGTATCGCCAAGTGTATCATATTGGATACATGAGTTTTAGAGACCTTTAAATCATCAGTGTGATCGATCATATTTCATTCCTGAAAACCTGATATATATACAATCAGATACATATAGTACAAAGATTAACCAATGCAATGTTGAATTACTAAATATTTAGTATCGAATTTTATGGTAAATTCCTGTTGAAAATGTGAGTATCAAATTAGACACAGCAGGTATAGAAGTCATTTATCTGTAAATCTGTCAATTTTCATTTTATTTCATTTCATGCATTATATATTATTATCATGCATAAAAAAGTTTAAAGGTGTTATGAGCTTTATGCAGGACCTTTAAAAAGTTGTGTTTAAAAAAATCATGCTATGAAAAATAAAATAAAAATTCTCTGTGTATCAAATATGATACAAAACAAAACTCATAGATGCAAAGTTTTATTTAATTAATCTTTTTTAATTACTTGTCAGAAGGTCCAATCAACTGTAGTTTCAAAGAATTTTAATTTTCTGGCAATTATTTGATGGTTCAGGCATTATAGGGTTAAACTTACTAAAACTGACTTACTTTATAATGTATAGTCCTGGTATTGGTACACTACTGACACTAGCTGACAATACAAGAAAAAACTTAATAGATCTTTTTCAGGAATCAGTGTCTTTAGGTATGTCACATTTTATTATACGTCATCCTAACTGACGTCTAACATATAAGTGAAACTAAAACTATTATTAGTGGTTGTTTTTAGAAGACAATTTGCTAGAATTATGGTTTAGTCAACATCCTGATGTTTAATAGATCTTTTTCAGGAATCAGTGTCTTTAGGTATGTCACATCTTATTATACGCCACCCTAACTAATATATAACATATACATGAAGTGAAACTAAAACTACTAGTGGTTCTTTTCAGAAGATAATTTGCTACAAATATGGTTTAGTGTTCATTTAGACTTTTCCACTTAGATTTTGCCAATGTAGGAGGCCAACGAGAGAAAGAAGGGGGTAATATGCAGAACTCGTGGATGAATGCCACAGATCGGGGTAGCTGTACACGGCCATAGAAGAGGGAGGGAGGGGCTTTGTGGGGAAATCACTGTGCAAAGCCGACACTCTCCTGGTCATCACTGGGGCACACAGAAGACAAGCCATCAGTAAAGCCACCAAAGAGGCAGAAAAAGGCCTCAAAGTGGCTGTGGGTCACGAGGGAGAAGCCATGGTCTAATGCTTCTTGGACACAGGCTGGGAACTGATCACTTCCAGTTGGGTCGCCTGGATGAGGGGGGGTCTGAAATTGAAAGACCTGAAACCCCAAATGACCCCACATAATATCGAAGTGCATCACTGGACGTATGTAAATTATATGTTGCTCAACTTTTAGATCAAAGGAGTCTGAAACTGCCTTTTTCCTCAAAAAACATGAAAAATCAGCTGAGAAGCAAAAGTAAGAAGCAGTGTGACCAAACCTGAACTGAGTGGTTTTATTTGCTGAAACTCAACCATAGAGGCAGCAGACCGGAAAGCACGCACAGAGGTCGGAGGCAATGTTATTATTATTAGATTGTAGGACTTCATGGGTGTGATGGAGCTATTATCAAGTTTATAGTATATATTTTCAGATCCAAAATATTAGAAAAACAAGATATTGAGGTTGTATAAAACATTCACACCCAGGAAATAGCATATGGCAGATCATTTCAATCACTGATATTTATGTATTCATGTATTTGTGTGTCGTGCAGGTGTCATCTCTCTCCAGGCATTCGCTAGTTATCTGTCCAGTGATGAGAACGGCGTCATCCCACCAGAAAAACTGGATCAGTCTGAAGACATGAACTTCCCGCTGTGTAACTACTTCATCAACTCATCACATAACACATACCTGACAGGTACGCACACACTGCTAAATGCTTACCTCCAAAGCACAGTCATATTTATGTGTGTATAGTTAATATGAACAAGAGTATAAACCATAGACTCCAGGCTCGTTTAAAAATCTCTGAACATGATGACAGGTTCAAATCTCCTTAAAAAAACAGAAGCTCTACTTTGTAAATCATCCTTCAGAGTGACGCTGAGCTCTGCCGATTCTCCACTAAACACCTGCTGTGCATTTGCAGCAATAAAAACTGAAAGGATCTTTGACTATGTTACCAGAACCAGTGATTGGCTCATCCTTTAAAACAAAAAACATATATCTGACCCAAACTTAAGCAACAGCAGCTGGATCTGATCCTTGAATGGACACAATCGGACTAAAAGAAACAGACAACATGGTTAAAACTCATCATTTTTGCTTCCAATCATTCAATTTATCTCAGAAGTTGGAAGTCGGAGCTGGGAATGATGTCATACCCAAGTTTGAAGTGTTTCAGTTCAAGAAGTCAGATAACCAGTTCTAGCCATAGTTAGCCATTGATAGCAAAACCAGGTGATAAAACATATTTCGCTGGATTTTACCATAGACTGTATATAAAATGGACGTAACATCCGTGACGTCACCCATTGGTTTGTGGACTGCTGCTTGGAAGCGAATAGTTTCGGATCTGGGCAGCGCCATCTTGAACATTTCAGGTGCATGCTGGGAAAAATAAAAACACGGATTCTACTTATATGGGCATCAGGAGGAGCATGAGGCGCCCTCCTGAACCTGTGAACCAATCAACCTGTCAATCACGACGTAGCCTCGCCCTAATGCATACCCTGCTTTATCGTCACATATAAAATCAGGGAGGCCAAAATGTCCCAAATGAACATCATACTGCATTGAAGAAGGCTTTAAACTAGCGATTGAGACCATAAACACATTTTGAAAACGTTTACTGAGGTTAGAAATCAAGTGAGAAGTTGGTGAATTCTCCATTGACTTGTATAGAGACGGAAGTCCTTTTGACACCAAAACGGTCGCCCCCTGGTGGCCTTTTGATAGAATGCAGTTTTAAGTTACTTCCGCTCCCCGCCTGGATTTTACGCATACGAGCACCGTAGCAACATGTCCACAGATAGACGCTGGACAGTGAACTGTCTGTTCGACTCATTTAATGAGACACAAATGAGACAAAACTGGTAATAAACAGGGCTGGTGAGATTATTCCAACCTTCAGAGCTGGAAATCTAACTTCAGGGAGTCATTCTAGTTCAAATTGTCGACTGGAAACTCAGAAATAAACCTTACCTACTATGTCTACTATACCTCCTCTGCTTCCATATTATGTATGTAAGCTCCCTGACTGCAGAGTAGCAGAGAGGAAAATGTTTTACAGAAGGTAAAAACTGACCATTGAGTTTGTTGTTCATTATTTGTCCAAGCCAACAAAGCTTTTCCTCTCTGCTTAGAACAAAGAAACCAACTCATCAAAATATTGTATTCCTCTATTTTCGTTATCCAACCAGCAGTTATAATTGTCCATGCAGCCTTAGAGAGATAGCTTTGTATTTAAATGTGTCTCAGTGTTTTATATGATTCTTTCTCAGCGGGCCAGCTGGCGGGGAGCTCCTCGGTGGAGATGTACAGACAGGTTCTCCTGGCTGGGTGCCGCTGTGTGGAGTTAGACGTGTGGAAAGGACGGACGGCTGAGGAGGAACCTGTGATCACACACGGCTTCACCATGACTTCAGAAATCCCCTTTAAGGTGTGAACACATCCTGGTGTCTACATCAGTCATAAAGAGCAACAGCAAAGTTTTCTTTTAGTTTCATGTTGTTGTAACTGTCACTATTCATGTGCTATTTTATCTTTTATTTTTACAGGAAGTGA
Source organism: Scomber scombrus (assembly GCF_963691925.1). Classification (NCBI taxonomy): domain Eukaryota; kingdom Metazoa; phylum Chordata; class Actinopteri; order Scombriformes; family Scombridae; genus Scomber; species Scomber scombrus. Next base: position 27,936,221 of record NC_084981.1, on the reverse strand, counting down.
TTGAAGCCATTGCAGAATGCGCCTTCAAGACCTCACCTTTCCCTGTCATATTGTCTTTTGAGAACCACGTGGACTCGTGAGAATCTCTCTCTCATTTTTAATGTGTCTGTCTATTTATAGAAAGGAAGAGATTACAATGGAAGCTGCTAAACAACCAATTTTATAATATAATTATCTATTAGAGCTCGAGGAAAATGGACTATATTTGGACAATAACAATATTCCGATTGGCAAAGTCACATTTATTTATAGAGCACATTTCATACAGAAAGCAACACAATATGCTTCACAAGGCAAGAACAATACATGCATAATGACGTACAATACAAGCATACTTATCATACATAAAAAGCCAATTAACATACACATGCATACATGGACTCAGAGGTAATTAAAGTGCATACATATTTATTTAAATCAGGAGCAGACATTGCCTATAAATTATTCAGCTACAAAGCAAAACATTTAGGGCCTGATTTACTAAAGGTCTGCGTGTGTAGAAACGTTTGCGTCTTTCAACTGTGCAAGATAGTACGCGCTGTCCATTTAGTACGTTTACCATAATGAATGTAATATTAGTAGTTTACCGTAATGAATGTAATATTAGTAGTTTGCCATAATGAATGTAATATTAGTAGTTTACCATAATGAATGTAATATTAGTAGTTTACCATAATGAATGTAATATTAGTAGTTTACCATAATGAATGTAATATTAGTAGTTTACCGTAATGAATGTAATATTAGTAGTTTACCATAATGAATGTAATATTAGTAGTTTACCGTAATGAATGTAATATTAGTAGTTTACCATAATGAATGTAATATTAGTAGTTTACCGTAATGAATGTAATATTAGTAGTTTACCATAATGAATGTAATATTAGTAGTTTACCATAATGAATGTAATATTAGTAGTTTACCGTAATGAATGTAATATTAGTAGTTTGCCATAATGAATGTAATATAAGTAGTTTACCGTAATGAATGTAATATGAGGCGTTTCAACCCCAGTGTACAAAATACAGTGAGGAGAAAATGCAAATATGTTATTTAGCACGTGCATTGTGATTTACCAAACCTGAAGGTATTATATCTGACGCTAACTGCGTCTATAAATAATACCTTTGAAGGGAAGGTATTAACCGGCTGTTACTATGGAGACGAGGAAACGGAGGCACAATGACCCAATACACACAGGACGGAGTTTTTTCCACCTGTGTTAATAATTTTAAAGTGGAATATTTGTGGTTTTACTAACAGCATTGACTTTGTCACTAATACTCTCCCATATGTGGGTTTTTCTGGTAATATTAGTTTTTGTTATAACTCAATATATTAGTTAATCTCTTCCACTAGAACCTGATCACATTTCATTTTGCGCTTGCAGCTTTCTGCTCGTTCAAACTCTCCATTAAGACACAAAACCCTCATTTAAATACTGCTGTCTGCACCTGTTGCACCTGTTTTCATTTACGCAGTTATTCTTAGTAGATCACCTGCAAAACGCACGCAAACGGCACGCACAATCTATTGCACCGTGCACGCAATTTAGTATCCACTATTTGGGATCTTAGTAAATCAGGCCCTAAGTGCGTAATGATGAAGTTTAAAAAGTTTAAAATAATCAGATAACAATATGTCCTCCAATATTAGTTTCTTTACACAAACAAATAACATAAAACAAACATTTCTGATAAGAATTTGGTTATCAAATAATTGCGACCCAGATATTCGCTGAGAAACAAAGTTGGCAGCGCTCTCCTGCTGATTAACAAATTGCCTCGAGCATATCTTTGGCATTTCATTACAATAATTCCTTGTTACTTATCGGTGGGTGTAAACAATGATGCAAAAGTTTCAGAAATGTGTTAAAATATCCGTTATGTTTATATTCTGTCTCATAGTTTGAAGCAGCAGGCTAAAATGGCTGAATATTGTCGATCCATCTTTGGAGACGCGCTGTTGATCGATCCTCTGGACAAATATCCGGTAAGACAACACACACAGGACAAATGTTATGTTAAAAGATTGCAGTGAAAGCTAAATAGTTGTTAATTTCATGTCTATTAGGTGGCTACAGGTAGTATGTATAATGTCATATCCATTGGCTGTGTGTGTGTAGCTGGAGTCGGGCGCCCCCCTGCCCAGTCCTCAGGAGCTGATGGGCAAAATCCTCATCAAGAACAAGAAATCTCACAAACCGGCCCAAAACACAGACACCAAGAGACTGACGGACCAGCCGGCCAATCAGAGCAACGAACCACTATCGCCTAGCAACAACACAGGAGGTAAGACAGACACACACACACACACAGACACACATACACACAAAGACTTTTTACAGCCTTGAAATCCATGTGAAATGTGTTGAGCTGTGACTGCTGATAATAATGAACCGAAGGGTGTTCAGGCTTTAAAGTCATAGATTATTCGTATTGTTGTGTATCTTTTAAGCTATTTTCACATATATATTTTAGATGTAGATCTTCACAACTATGAGTCACCAACAAATCAATGAAAGCGCTGCAGCTTCAGTGCCGCAGTGAGTCTGGAAATTCAGATAACCGAGATCATTTTTAACCAGATTTAGAGACAGGGGAGAGTTACAGGTTATCTCAGCTCATAAAAAAGCATAAAAAAAACACCAGAAGTTGAATCATATGGTTTTCACATATAAGGTTTTAATTATATTGTCAGATTCAGACACCTCAAAGTACTCAGACATCATTTCTTTCATGATTTTAACCAAAGTGACAAAGCTACTCGTTCTGCTCATGCTGATATCTTCCTCTGCGGACCTCCGCGCCTCATCTGGGAGGCCTCAGTAATGAGCAGGACATCCCTGATGAGGTCGGTAGCTCAGAGCAGCAATTAAACAGCAGAGCAAAGGGGGACATTAGGAATCCCTATTCACACGTCTGATGTACAAATCCCGGACGCAGACTTAAGACCGCTACCAAGTAGGCCTCGCTCTGGTCTGCTGAAAGTCTGCCTGGTCCACAAAGAGGAGCGGATGATCTGTGCTGAAGTAGATACTCATACATCCTTTAGTCAGTAGAAGCTTGAGTGGGCTGAATATCCACAGGAAGAGAATATAAGAACCCTTATATACAGTTCAGGGTCAAATTTGATCCATTTTTAACTTTTGAGAGCTGTAACAACTCCATAAAACACATTTCTTTTAGTCATACGTTTCATAATGTGAGCCACAGTATAACACAAATGGAAATGAAATGCATAATCTTTTTACATCTTTGTGCAGCTGATACACTTATTTGTATATATGCAAATGTATAAGTTTGACCTGTGTTCAATAATCAGCATTAAGACATGTTGTAATGTTCTCCTGGACCATAAAATAGTGATTTGAATGTCTTTTTTTCCATAAGATTGATCAAACATTTATTAATGACTGATGGTGAATGTATGAATTTGAGTTGGTGTAGAGACTAATTATGAGTATTAACAGTATGTGAGGATTAGAGCAGCTGCTTGTTTATAGAGCTACAGGCATTTATCTGGTTTATGTTCTTGTTTTTTTTTAAAATTTTGTGCACTACAAATATCAGTTTGCTTCATCACTCTGATATTGAGCGAGAATACCTGCTGTTGGTTTATTTGTGGATTGATTTTTAATGTTTGACATTTCCTCAGACGACATTTCTTTAAAAGCAGTAATGTACCGTTTTGCTGTACAGTGTGTGGATGATGTTCTGACCATAGACTGTATATAAGAAATGGACGTAACATCTGTGACGTCACCCATTGGTTTGTGGACTGCTGCTCGGAAGCCAATGGTTTCGGATCTGGGCAGCGCCATCTTGAAAATTTCAGGTGCATGCTGGGAAAAATAAAAACATGGATTCTACTTATATGGGCATCAGGAGGAGCATGAGGCGCCCTCCTGAACCTGTGAACCAATCAACCTGTCAATCACGACGTAGCCACGCCCTAATGCATACCCTGCTTTATCATCACATATAAAATCAGGGAGGCCAAAATGTCCCAAATGAACATCATACTGCATTGAAGAAGGCTTTAAACTAGCGATTGAGACCATAAACACATTTTGAAAACGTTTACTGAGGTTATAAATCAAGTGAGAAGTTGGTGAATTCTCCATTGACTTGTATAGAGACGGAAGTCCTTTTGACACCAAAACGGTCGCCCCCTGGTGGCCTTTTGATAGAATGCAGTTTTAAGGTACTTCCGCCTTGGTCTCATTTCAGAGGACCGGAACTCCCCGCCGGGATGAAATGATAAAAATGTTTAAAATAAATGTCATTTAACCTTTATTTGAACAATTTTGCACTATTCGGGAGCCTTTGCTGAGCATGGTGATGATGATGATGATGATGATGATGATGATGAACAATGAAGATGTGAAGACTTGTTTAACTTCAATTTTTAACAGAGATCGAGGCTGAGAGTGAGGAAGATGATGATGACGACGATGATGAGGGTAAAAAGGTCAGTGGTGACATCATACGGGTCACCCTCACTGCTGTCTCCATTTGTTAACAAGTGTCGTTTAATCTCATTGTTTTCTTGTTTATTCTGTACGCCATCGCGGCTGTTTTAATGTATTTTTACTGTAATTTAAATGTTTTTGTTATTTGGTTATTTTTTTAATCTTGCTGCTTCTCGCTGTATTTTTTAGTTTTTTGCTGTTGTCACTGCAGTGTGTCGCTGTTTAGTCCTCTTATGGTGTCATTGCTGTTTGTTGCTGTTGTTTATTCTCAATGTGTTCTGTGTTGATGTCGTTTTTTTGGTTTCCTCGTCCTTTGTGTTCACAGTAGGCCTCGGCGTTAAGCACACAAGAAGCCAAAGCTTATTGTTTACTGGCTTTATTCAGTTTGGGTTTATCTTCACAAACAGATCAGCTGAATGTGGGGAAAATGTGGCCATAAAAAAACTAAAAGAAACAGCATCTGGTAAAAGGTCAGTGACAAATAAGGGGTGGCAAGATGAGCAATTCAAAAATATCTTTAAAAATGTTTTAAAAGCAGCATCAGGTTTATTAAAATGTACATTTTGTATTTTTGTTGGTTTTATGTCGTTTGCACCATTTTTTTGACTGAAGGTAAGACTGAAAGCTCCTGAAAATGTCAAATGGTGTAACCACAAAAGAATGATACATATTACATATTTTATCCACCTAGAGAGAAAGAAAGAAAGAAAGAAAGAAAGAAAGAAAGAAAAATAAAGGAGGAAAAAGAGAAAAAAGAACAATGAGGAAGAGGAGAAAGAAAGAAAGAGAGAAAAGAAATGAAAGAAAGAAAGAAAGAAAGAAAGAGAAAAATAAAGGAGGGAAAAGAGAAAAAAGAACAACGAGGAAGAGGAGAAAGAAAGAAAGAGAGAAAAGAAATGAAAGAAAAAAAGAGAAAGAAAAATAAAGGAGGAAAAAGAGAAAAAAGAACAATGAGGAAGAGGAGAAAGAACGAAAGAGAGAAAAGAAATGAAAGAAAGAAAGAAAGAAAGAGAAAAGTAAAGGAGGGAAAAGAGAAAAAAGAACAACGAGGAAGAGGAGAAAGAAAGAAAGAAAGAGAGAAAAGAAATGAAAAAAAAAAGAAAAAAGAGAAAGAAAAATAAAGGAGGAAAAAGAGAAAAAAGAACAATGAGGAAGAGGAGAAAGAACGAAAGAGAGAAAAGAAATGAAAGAAAGAAAGAAAGAAAAGAGAAAAATAAAGGAGGAAAAAGAGAAAAAGGAGGAAGAGGAGAAAGAAAGAGAGAAGAGGAGAAAGGAAAAAAGAAAGATAAAGGAGGAAGAAGAGAAAGAAATAAAAAGTAGGAGGAGAAAGAACAAAGAAAGAAAGGAGGAAGAGGTAAAAAAAAAGAAAAGAAAGAAAAAAGAGGAGGAGAGAGAAAGAAAGAAAGCAGTCAGTTTCCTGATCTCCATGGTTACCAGAGTAAATGTAATATTGAGAACAATAGTATTCCATTAGCTTTATTTAATATAAAAGTTATAATGTAAGATCATGCCAAACTAGTTGATATGGTGTTTTATTGACAATTTACTGTTTTTAAGCAAGTTGAATTATTTGGTACAAAGTTTTTATGGTTACACCACTTAGACATTTTTACCATAATCCTCTAATATATTCTCTCAAAATGGATTAAAAGCAGAAATTTGATGCTGGGTCCACAAAAAAAGAATGTGTGCAAGTTATTCATACGTTTATATTCACATTTTAACCCCTTTAAATTTGACTATAAACCACATGGACACAAAAAACCTTATTAACCCTAAAACAAAGAAACCGGAGATTAAAAATGCCACTAGTCACACCGACAGAGAAGAAAATGGGATGAAAACAACAACAAAAAACAGGAAAAACTGTTAAAAGATAAAAGGCCTGTTAAAGGCGTGGGTGTGATAGTGAGAGGAGGTCAGTGTGTGAGTGTTTTAAAGTGTACGCAGATGTCTTTTTGTAATTGTTTTTTTTGCTGTTTACTGTTTTTGTTGTTATGTTACGTTGGTTATTACTGTTAAGTTTCAATAATGATGCAGCTGTTTGTTTGTCATCACATGCTGAAAAAACTAAAAATTGTCTGACTTTCAGGACCAAAATAATGAAAACTGTATATCTGATTGTGTACAGGGTATCTGCAGGTCTTGATCATAGACTGTATATAAAATGGACGTAACATCCGTGACGTCACCCATTGGTTTGTGGACTGCTGCTTGGAAGCGAATAGTTTCGGATCTGAGCAGCGCCATCTTGAAAATTTCTGGTGCATGCTGGGTAAAAAAAAAACACGGATCCTACTTATATGGGCATCAGGAGGAGCAAGAGGCGCCCTCCTGAACCTGTGAACCAATCAACCTGTCAATCACAACGTAGTCACGCCCTAATGCATACCCTGCTTTATCGTCACATATAAAATCAGGGAGGCCAAAATTTCCCAAATGAACATCATACTGCATTGAAGAAGGCTTTAAACTAGCGATTGAGACCATAAACACATTTTGAAAACGTTTACTGAGGTTAGAAATCAAGTGAGAAGTTGGTGAATTCTCCATTGACTTGTATAGAGACGGAAGTCCTTTTGACACCAAAACGGTCGCCCCCTGGTGGCCTTTTGATAGAATGCAGTTTTAAGTTACTTCCGCTTTGGCCTCATTTCAGAGGACCAGAACTCCCCGCCTGGTCTTGAGCAGCCTTAAACAGCAATTTAAATTAGTTTTCTAGTTCTTCAAAGACCATAAAAAGTATTTAATTTAAGTTTAATTTGCAAAAAGTTTTAAATATTTTCTCTTTCTTGCAGTAGACAGTAATATTAGTTATACAATTGGAGACATTACACACCTATAATCTAAAAGTGGGATTGTTTTGACAGTAGATTTTCCAGTAGGAAGCTGTTTAAACCTTTTTGTGAACCATTAGTCACAAAGATCAAGTGTTGATTTTAGCAAAAACTTAGATTAGCTTAAATTAATTAATCATATGTCATCATTTAATCCATTTGTCCATTTTCTGCCACTGATGTAGGTCCAGGACATGTTATATTTATTAATTACATCATTAAGAATTATAATTATATATTGTTGGGAAGTAAAATTGTGATATAATAAGGAATACCTAGAGGCCATCACCCATATTGTCACATCTTTGGTATTAAACTGCATATTATGTGATGTTAAAATGGTCTTAAATTGAACTTAAAGTGAACCCTGCAGAAACGTTGTGTTAAAGCATCAGTGAGTCCATTAAACACAGCTCTCTGATTCAGATCGGTGAATGTTTAGACCCCCGAACTTCCTTTTTCTCCTGCGGTTGTTTATTTTTAGGGTTCAGCAGAGCGGGAAGCGGTGGCGACGGAGGAAATGTCGACTCTGGTAAACTACGTCCAACCAACCAAGTTCAACTCCTTTGAAGCCTCCAAGAGTAAGAGACGCAGATCAGAGCCCAACAGTTTGACACACTGAGACAAACTCTTGTTGTTTGAATGTTTTGATCTAATTTTCTTCTTTCTGTAAGTGTTGAAAAAAAAACTGCAGAACATATCCAGCAATCCTTCGGTATCATTTGATGCCTCAGGATTTGTCTGCACATTTCACATCTTAAGGTTAACCTTTCCAGTGATAGAGTAGCATTTTCTTTTTAAGTCATTGATCTTGTCATTATTTCTTTCTTGAAATGACAAGTAAAGGAGTAAAAATGACAGTAAAAATGTGTAATTGTGATAATGATCATGTTTTAACTCAAGACAAGGCTCCTTACAAATTTAAAAATCACTGAAAGGAAGAAAGTTGTTGAAATCGATAATTAGAAAGAGATAATTAGTAACTGAAAAATGTGTGTGTGTGTGTGTGTGTGTGTGTGTGTGTGTGTGTGTGTGTGTGTGTTTGTGTGTGTCCACCCGCCCGCATGTAGAGGCCGCCCGCTGTTACCACATGTCGTCTTTTGTGGAGACCAAAGCTTTGGAGCACCTCACAAAGTCACCAGTGGAGTTTGTGGAGTATCCTTGGCAACGGTTGCCACAGTTACACCGTAACATGGCAACCGCTTCTTTCTTTGTGTTCTTCTTTCTCTTCTGATGCTTTAAAAAATAAATAAATAAATACAAGTGTTAGTACCAGGTTTAATACATTATCATTTAATAAAGATGATGACAAAAGTGTATTAGGAGTTGTAGTAATATCTATATTTGAAGATAATATGTAGTGTATATTGTGTTGTGAGTGATGTCTTTTTTTTCGTGCTACCAGAACATGACATGGACATAAAAATGAAATAACTCACTCCATAATTGTCCTTAACTTTGCACCAACCAGATATAATAAATCCCAGTTGAGTCGTATCTATCCAAAAGGAACCAGAGTCGACTCGTCCAACTACATGCCTCAACTTTTCTGGAACGCTGGATGTCAGCTGGTGGCTCTCAACTACCAAACTATAGGTAAAAATATTTTGCATATTTTTTTTATTTTTATGTATATTTTATGCCCTTTAATCTGCATTTAAACAGTGCCTTTAAAACTGTACTAGTGCTCACCTGGATAATTATAATAATACCCAATGTTAAGGCCAGTAGTTCTAAATATTTAAACTTTCTTTTCCGTATAATAGATCGAATGAGTGTGAATACTACCCTTAGCTTCACCACACCAAGTCATATCTCATTAATTGATCACAAATTGATCTGAAAACTGCCATGAGTCAAGCTCCTAAATGTACTTACTGATTTTAAAGTTGAATATCAGAACTTCAATACGCCATTAGTGGCATCATGGCGTTTTTTTTTTAGCTTTGTGATGACATGTTTTGTATTGCGTCTCTTTTCAGACTTACAGTATACAAATTTTCTCTACACAGTCAATGTCTTAGTATTTTTGACTTTTACCAAACCAGATTTCTCTCAGCGCAGCTGCTCATTGTTTTTACTGATAAATCAATAAACCACGGATCCCCAAAAATAACCCTTTACACTTTACTTCCCAACAACTCTAAAGGCTGATTTATGGAAGATCACTTAAGACACAGAAATTAAAGAGTCATGGGACATGTTCCTACCCTCACCTATGGTCATGAGCTTTGGGTAGTGACCGAAAGAACGAGATCGCGGGTACAAGCGGCCGAAATGAGCTTCCTCCGTAGGGTGGCTGAGCTCTCGCTTAGAGATAGGGTGAGAAGCTCGGTCATCCGGGAAGAGCTCGGAGTAGACCCGCTGCTCCTCCGCGTCGAGAGGAGCCAGATAAGGTGGCTCGGGCATCTAGTTAGGATGCCTCCCGGACGCTTCCCTGGTGAGGTGTTCAGGGCATGTCCCACCGGCAGGAGACCCCGGGGAAGTCCCAGGACACGCTGGAGAGACTATGTGTCTCGGCTGGCCTGGGAACGCCTCGGGATCCCCCGGGAAGAGCTGGACGAAGTGGCTGGGGAGAGGGAAGTCTGGGTTTCCCTACTTAGGCTGCTGCCCCCGTGACCCGACCCCGGATAAGCAGAAAGAAGATGGATGGATGGATGGATGGGACATTTTCTATTTATTCTTCAGTGAGCTAGCTAAACTAATTCAAGCAATTAAAGAAGGATGAGACACGTTATAGACCAAAACATCAATATGGAAGTTCAGTAAAAACTACAATCTCCATGGCAGCATTAATAACCCTAACCTACAAAATATGACATAACGATCAACATCGAGCAAAACTTTCTTCTGTTGAAATTACATAATTTCTAGTGAGCGACACTTAAATCCCATAAATCATCCTCACAGCTGCCATTATCCCTGTTTTCCAGATTTGCCCATGCAGCTGAACCTCTTCGTGTTCGAGTACAACGGTCGCAGCGGCTACAGACTGAAGCCTGAGTTCATGAGACGGCACGACAAACACTTTGACCCTTTTACAGAAAACACAGTGGACGGCATCGTAGCTAACACTCTCTCTGTGAAGGTACAACTGTCAAAGCCTTTATATATATAGTTATATCATTTTAGATGATTTTAGGATCTTTTAACTTCCTCTTCTGGAAAAATTAGACAATCTTGGAGTCAAATTTGACATATATTGGCTTTAAATTTGGCTGTATAATTGTATTTTTCTGCTACCTGTTTGTATTTATTGGCTGAGAGGTGTTTCTGTCTGTTTTGTTCCAGGTTATTTCAGGCCAGTTCCTGACTGAGCGTAGGGTGGGTGTGTACGTGGAGGTGGAGATGTTTGGACTTCCTGTGGACACCAGGAGGAAAGCACTGAAAACCAAAACCTCTCAGAACAACAACGCCGTCAACCCGGTGTGGGACGAAGAGCCTATCGTGTTCAAAAAGGTACCTGAGATACCTGCAGAGCAACAGGAATGAAACATTTGCAAGAATCTGATGTTATACTACTATAATCTACCTGTTGATGGTCTGACTCTGACAGGTGATTCTTCCTACGCTGGCTTCTCTGAGAATCGCTGCGTTTGAGGAAGGAGGGAAGTTTATTGGTCATCGAATTATCCCGGTGTCAGCTGTAAGACCAGGTAGCTACTTTAGTCATCAACACCTTCATCCCTAATCCCTTCTCTGTGTGGTGAATAATGTGGTGCATTCATCTTTTCCCACAACTCTACACTCCAGTTTTTCCTCTATTATTAAAAAAAAAGAGGCTTTCGCTTGTATTAATCATAGACTGTATATAAAATGGACGTAACATCCGTGACGTCACCCATTGGTTTGTGGCCTGCTGCTCGGAGGCCAATAGTTTCGGATCTGAGCAGCGGCATCTTGAAAATTTCCGGTGCATGCCGGGTAAAAAAACCCCAACGATTCTACTTATATGGGCATCAGGAGGAGCAAGAGGCGCCCTCCTGAACCTGTGAACCAATCAACCTGTCAATCACGACGTAGCCACGCCCTAATGCATACCCTGCTTTATCGTCAAATATAAAATCAGGAAGGCCAAAATGTCCCAAATGAACATCATACTGCATTGAAGAAGGCTTTAAACTAGCGATTGAGACCATAAACACATTTTGAAAACGTTTACTGAGGTTAGAAACAAGTGAGAAGTTGGTGAATTCTCCATTGACTTGTATAGAGACGGAAGTCCTTTTGACACCAAAACGGTCGCCCCCTGGTGGCCTTTTGATAGAATGCAGTTTTAAGTTACTTCCACGTTGGCATCATTTCAGAGGGCCGGGACTCCCCGCTTGGTATTAATGCAGCTCTATGCTAGAAAATCCATTAGACTCCCTTTTTAAAAGTATAAAAACGTTCCCGAATCATAAGGAAAACTATTGTATTATGACAAAATTTGGTACAAAGTAGAACAATCCACATTTCTTTACAATCAAATGTCAGACATTATTAATGTAATCCCTAATTTGAAGGATAATATCTGCATATTTCTTTCCCTGTCGTTTTTTTTAATGCCCATGCAGACTCTAAATCCGCTGATGTATTTGTCACATTATTTAGCAGCTGCTGTCGTATTTTCTCTTCACTTCTTCTCCTTACTTTGCCAACTGGGAGAAACATCCTGCCTCCCACAAAAACCCATTTAAAACAGCTTGTAGAGGCGCTGCTGCTTTGAAACACATCATTCATCACTGTAAATTAAATAACTGGTCATTTTTTCTCAGTAATCTTGTCCTGACTTGACGTTGGGTGTGACCTCAACTGCATTTTTCTTGTTCACCTTAACTAACCCGAACTATGACTACATCAGACTTCATGTGTGCATGTTTTCTTTGAAGGTTATCGTTATATCGGCCTGAGAAATGAGAAGAATCAGTCTCTGGTTCTACCGGCTGTGTTTGTCTACATCGAAGTCAAAGACTACGTCCCGGACACCTTTGCAGGTACAAACTACTGTCAAGTCAAACTTTCTCCTTCACAACACATTGGCCTTTGATGAAGTCTCTCACGGCCAGACTTCCACTAACTTTGCTGTGGATACTCCTGGTCTACAGTCGATACATTTTTAAACAAAATTTCTGACTTTTTACTTTAACATTAAGGCTTAAATTTACTCTCGTACACAAAACTGTAAAATTCAAATATGCAGATAGCTGTGAAATTTACAAAACACCTTTTTAAGTACCTCAGCTTTCAAGCTCTAGTCACAGGATGAATACTAAACACCACACAAAAGATAGATGTCTGATCATTTTCCATTTTGATTGTAATGATCTACTGGAATTTTTGGGTTGTTATGAGCATTATTGCATCTAGGAAGCCTTAAGACTTTATACTTTCATTCTACTGCAAGTAAGAGACTGTTTATATCTGTGTCCATTATGTCTGTGTAGGCTTAAACAGTTGGAGTTAAAGCTCCTTTCAGGTACTTAAACTCCAGTTTTGCTCACCTCTGACCAATTATGTGAATAAATTCTGCATTTTTGAGCCACCATCTACCAAATATAACCCCTATAAGTGCTATTCCACTGTTCCAACTTCAAATACATGTGTATCTGCCTCGTTTTAAATATTTCCATTTCCATGAGATTAGCGACCTTCTGATGCACAGCTAGCAGCTCTGTATTTCTATATATTTCCTCTCCAGATGTGATAGAGGCTCTGTCCAACCCCATTCGATATGTCAACCTTCTGGAGCAGAGGTCCAAACAGCTGGCGGCTCTGACACTGGAGGACGGAGAGGAGGACACGCAGACTGAGGTCAGTCCTCTTTCTAGTGTTTCTAGTCTTTGTCTTGAACGCAACATTTATGGCTGTAACTCTCATTGGTGTCTGTGTTCAGGATGAGGCCGACTGCTGTGCGGCAGAGCGTAAGAATGATCTGAAGTCAGCCCCGGTGGAGAACGGACTCAGCCTCGCCTCCGGCCCTGCAGGACACACTCCTGTCGCCACGACGCCCAAAGCCTCTGCAGCCAGAGCCTCTGCAGCCAATCAGCAAGCAGCTACAACTGGTAGCATTCATTTATAAACACACAAATACCCCTTTTCCACCGAGCTGGAGCCGGTGCTGGTTCGGAGCCAGAGCCTGACTAAGCACCGGTTCTTTGCTTTTCCACCAGAGTAAGCACCAACTCTTTGCTGGTCTAAAGCAAGAACCGATTACGTCAGCGGGCTGGGGGCGGGGCTAACGTTTATTAGCCGGCTAGCGGGGTTAACGTCCATTAGCTGACTATTGTGGCTAACTGTCATTTATGCTACGTTATACAGTGACGTAATCGCGTGGCTCCTTGCCGGTGGAAAAGCAACAGGTTCGTAAGAGGTGCTCGGGTTAGCACCAACTGAGCACTGCCTCTAGCACCAGCTCCGAACCAGCACCGGCTCCAGCTCGATGCCTTAGGGTGCTGCGGTTATCACAATAATCATATTTATCACTTTCAAGTACAAAGAAATACTGTTATAAATGTGATTGGTATTAATCATGTTAATATCTTCTCTTTGTTTCTTAGATGCACCCAAACCAGCAGCAAAGACTGAAGATCTGGTTTTAAGTGTTTTGATAGGTCAGTGATTGTCATTTTCACTTTCCTGTCAGGTAGAACTGATTCTTACAAAAAGTGCAGAAACACACACGTCTACGTCATCTATTATATATCCAGGTGAAATATATCGTTCAAATGACTCTCAACAATGTACACTATTATGATTCTAAATGTATAGTTATTGAAAGAAGCATATATAGGTGTATCATTTAGGTAACTAGTTCCAAAAATAGGTGATTTTAGTTGACTTTTTTTATGTGTGTATTGTGTTTGTTAATTTTGCACTTTTTAATCAAGTTGCATCATGCTAATGTAAAGCACTTAGTGATAAATAAATATGAAAAACAGTATATATAAATACATTTTACTTACTTACTAGTTATACTTCCAAGTGCAAATATAATTCATAATAATCCTCACATAAAAATATATATATCTTGCTTTTAAGTATGCTTATTTTACAATATAATGTGACTTAGACTAGCTTTGACATTTGTTTGCTAACAGCTGCTTCAAATATCTTAAAACTGAGTCATCACTGAGATATTTTTACTTTGGTTAAGCTTAATTGACTCTTACTTAAAAGTAATTTACAATGAATAAAGTCCATTTTTTTATGTTGAAGTGGTAAAAAATGTATCATGAAACCACGATAGTGCTCTCAAAAATAATTTGAGCACCCGCACAAAACAGTAAAGAAATGCTCAAATATTTAGTATATAGCAGATAAGCCTACAATGGCCAACAGTCATATGCACACACCTATTTGATGCCCACTACTCTCAATATACTCCTCTGTGTCCCATGAAACTCTTCATCAATAACCAAAAAAATAGAAATAAAACACCAATATTCTCTTAAAAAGTCAAATCCTGTATCATACCTTGTGTGAGCAGATATCCCAGTGTGCACCATAGAGAGTCTGCAGCAGTCCAAACTGTACCAGAAGGACCAGAGACGTCAGTTCAAAGAGCTGAAGGAGTTAGTGAAGAGACACCAGAAGAAAACCTCAGAGCTCCTCCGAGAATTCAACAACAAGTACAAGAAGACAGCCAGACAGTGCAGCAAGAGCAGGTACATGTAAAATATAAAGTCATCCTATGGAATAAATATGCCCCAAATGTGTCAGTAATGCTATTATTAGATGGTGAGATGTTTTCTTGCAAATCATCACTAATCTGTTCATTTGCCTTTGTTGTTTTTGGTTTTTTTGTGTGTGTCTTGTGTGTGTCTTGTGTGTATTTATTTGTTTGTGCTCATCAGGGGTTCGTGTTCAGACAGTGAGAAAGACGACCGCCTCCAGCAGCTGAAGGACGAGCAGCAGCAGCAGCTTCTGGCTCTGAGGCAGGAACAGTACTACAGTCAGAAGTATCTACAGAGAGAACATATTAAAACGGTAATGTCTGACAAAAAGTAACTCACCCTGACCTTTACACCGGTTAATGTCTTTTAAATTCTAGTATAATCTGTATCTGTAGCCAATTTAAAGCTCCCTTTTGTCATTTTGACCTTAATAAAAAAGAAAATGATTAACCTTCGTGTCGTCCTACCGGGTCAAATTGACCCCGTCTGTTTTGACTGTTCCTTCTTTCCTCCCTTCCTTCCTTCCGTCTGTCCTTCCTTACTCTTTCCCTTTCTACTTCCCTCCCTCCTTCCTTCTTTCCTCCCTTCCTCCTTCCTTCCTTCCTTTCATCCTTTCCTTTCCTCCTTTCCTTCCTCCCTCCTTTCTTCTTTCCTCCCTCCCTCCTACCTTCCTTCCTCCCTCCTTTCCTTCCTCCCTTCCTTCCTTCCTCCCTCCCTCCTTTCCTTCCTTCTTCCTCCGTTCCATCCTTCCTTCCTCCCTTCCATCCTTTCTTCCATCCTTCCTTCTTCCTCCGTTCCATCCTTCCTTCTTCCCTCCCTTCCTTCCTTCTTCCTTCCTTCCTTCCTTGACTCGAGGACAACAGGAGGGTTAATAAGTGCAGCTAAATGACACTCAAACAATAAAAAAACAATATAATTTCAAACAAGAATCCAAAAAGCTATGATCCCTTGCTCTTAATTTTAACTGTACAGTATGTTTTACATCTTAAATTTAAGGTCAAGCTCATAAGTAATTTGTTAAGTTGCCCCCGGTCTGTTTTGAACATGAAAGTCAAACGTAACTTGTCGTGAATCAGAGCTTTCTTCCTCCCCCCTCCTCCTCCTCCTCCTCCTCCTCCTCCAGCTGACAGAGCGGCTGAGCAGTCTGGCTGAGGAGATTCACAACGCCCAGATGAAGAAACTCAAAGACATCTGCGACAAGTAAGATAGAAATCTGGGGACTGAAATTACATCACATTTGAGTCTTTAATCTCTGTGAGGAATCACACAAAGAATTACATTGTGAACAGCTTCTTTCATGACGACCGCAGAGCCGCCGAATCGCGTCTCTCTCTTAAGCTGCTGGAGGCTGTGGCAGCTTGAATCTCTCCAGAGGAAAAAGACAGATGATATAAACTAAGCAAATCTGAAAGGGGAAGCTTTAGATTAACAAAGTATTTCAGGCAAAAAAGCCATGACATCTTTATGATAGAAAGTTGAACATTTATATTGTATAATGGCTTTAGATTAGAAGTGAGTATAAGTAAAAAGGGACATTTAGCATTTTTTGAACCTCAATAATATGATTTTTTTAGCAATGTCAGTTTCATGTCAAAATCCATTTACACAATTGACATTCACTCTAAATTTCTTATTACATTTTTAAAGTTATGGCTTTATTACAAGAGGTGGATACATTTTAAATTTGTTCAACATGTAGGCAGAGTTGTGAAGGTTACTTTAGAAATATAATAGGTTACAGATTACTAGTTACTCTATTTAAAATGTAATGAGTAATGTAACTATTTCAATGACTTCATCAAAGTAATGTAACTTATTACATTTGATGACTTTTCTAATTTTCTAACCAATGTTTTCAGCTGTTAAAGTAAATGTTCCTTCCATCTGTCCTTCCTTCCTTCCTTCCTTCCTTCCTTCCTTCCTTCCTTCCTTCCTCCCTAAGATCTAAGATCAGCTGTTAGGGTAAATGTTCCCATTAAGCACCAAAATCTAAGTCCAGCAGTTTTTCATGGATACTGACATGATTTATAAGGGAGATCATTTCTTATAAAGCAACATTTATCTCTATCTATCTATAAAAAAATGAGGAAAAACCCTCCTGAGTAAAATCTTAAAGGTCTGAACTCAGATGTAACCTCCTTTGTAATTATCAACTTTTTCATAAGTAACTGTAACGGATTACATTTATTTTGCAATTAAATGACGTCACGTTATATGTAACTAGTTCCCAACACTGCTTGTAGGACATTTCAGTGTAACTTTGCCCCTTTTTCAGTAACACTGTTATGCTTTAAGACCTCTACTTGCTGCAGATCCAAGTTTTATGCCAAATTGCAAGTTTTTTTGATCATTCGTTCTGATGCTTTTCCTCCTGCTGCTTCAGAGAGAAAAAAGAGCTGAAGAGACAGATGGATCGAAGGAGAACAGAGAAGATCAACCAGGCGAAGACCAAAGAGAAACATCTGGCTGAGGAGTACGATACATAAACACACAGATGCACCAACATCTATCTTCTGAGACCTCATCGTAGATCTTTCATTTACTTCATGCACTGATTTAGCACTAACCAAACAGAGCTTAATGCATCTGTGTTGTGTGTCTCCAGGGAGAAGATTGAGATCAATAAGTCCTACGTCAATGAAGTCGTCCAGAACATAAAACGGGTGAGCAGAGGATTAGGAATCTGGGTTAAAGCAGCTAAGGACTTCTTGATCAGCTTTTCTATAGATTGAATAATGCAGAGGGGACGATGACATTTTTATGGATGCGACACCGTCTCTCTCTCTCTCTCTCTGACTCTCTGCAATCATGAAACGCTTCATCAGACTCTCTCTCTCTCTCTGTCTGTCTGTCTGTCTCCAGCTTGAGGAGACACAGACAAAGCGCCACGATCAGCTGGTGGAGCAGCACAATCAGCTCCTGCAGGAGATTCAAGACCAGAAACCAAAGGTAAAAAAAAAGCATAATTTAAACACGTCATTGCTTCTGTTTCTGTTTATTATGAAATCAATATTTTTTACTTGTCTTACATCTTCAAAGAGAAATGCACCACCTACTACTCTGCATTCTTCACGCTTGACACAGAAAGAAATGTTCTAATACACGAGGCGCCAAGCTGCTGCTGTTTTTGGTTTCGCACCCACACACAGTTCAAGATCGGCTGCTGACGTCAACGTGGGGCGTTTTAGTGATGTAACGAGCCCTCTGGCAGCCATGTTGGAGCTGCTCAACTGTTGGCAGGAATGGCTGACAACAGCTGGTTGCATGTACGACAAAAGTACAACCCATCTGTCTCAGCAGGAGGAACTAAAGAAGTCAGATTCCTGTGCTGTTTTTGACTTGGAGATGATTCATAATGGATGCGTCTCACTGATTCTGTGTTTACGTAATCAAAACTTATTAGCTGCAGTATCGTGTGGTGGTTAAGAGCTGAAGAAACTTTCACAAGGCAACGAATGGGAAGCAATCTGCAATCTTATCTTATCTTATCTTATCTCATCTCATCTTATCTTAATCTTGCACTGAAGAGATGAAAAGTAGCAGCAGATCTGTGTGACCTTCCTCAAATTTATGCATAATATAAAACCTTAAAATTTCCAGTTTTTGACAATTTGAGTTTGACTGGCGCTGTTTTAATGACATGATCTGGTTGCGCCCTCTTCCTCACTTCAGCTGTGGTTTAATGGCACCCGACCATAGACTGTATATAAAATGGTTTGGTTTGTGGACTGCTGCTCGGAAGCCGATAGTATTGGATCAGGGCAGCGCCATCTTGAAAATTTCCGGTGCATGCTGGGAAAAATAAAAACATGGATTCTACTTATATGGGCATCAGGAGGAGCATGAGGCGCCTTCCTGAACCTGTGAACCAATCAACCTGTCAATCACGACGTAGCCACGCCCTAATGCATACCCTGCTTTATCGTCACATATAAAATCAGGGAGGCCAAAATGTCCCAAATGAACATCATACTGCATTGAAGAAGGCTTTAAACTAGCGATTGAGACCATAAACACATTTTGAAAACGTTTACTGAGGTTATAAATCAAGTGAGAAGTTGGTGAATTCTCCATTGACTTGTATAGAGACGGAAGTCCTTTTGACACCAAAACGGTCGCCCCCTGGTGGCCTTTTGATAGAATGCAGTTTTAAGTTACTTCCACGTTGGCATCATTTCAGAGGACCGGAACTCCCCGCCTGCACCCGACTGAAAAATTAGAACCTTTAACTCTTCTGATCTCAACGACCTTATTTGCATAACATTAGCGGATTAATTCAAATGTATTTCTGGAAATTAAAGTTAGAGAACAGGTTCACAATTTCTTAAAACTCTTTAAAAAAGTCCATGTAAACAATGAATCAGAGTTTTCTTGCTGTAATCATACTGAACATTAAAATATTACTTTCAAATACAATTCAATATAAATGATGAGGAACAAAATACTTGTTTTGTGCAAAAAGATATTAAATAGTTCATCTGAATTTTATATGAGTTTAAAGCCATCAAAAATGAGTCAAATCAAGTAGATATCTGTCAGAGTTGCAGCCTTTTTAGGACAAAATTCCTTCTTTTTGTTACTGTACGTTCACTGCAGCTCAACAAGGAAACACTGGCTTGGTGAATTGATGTGAACAACCAGTTCTGCTGAAGACTCATATTAGGATTAAGATACGATACAATACAATATGATATACTTTATTGTCCCCTCAGGGAAATTTGTCTTGGACTCAAGCTGATATATAAATAAATTACCTCCCACACAACAAACAAAAACAACACATAGAACATCCACATATTGCACACTTGACGCCACATATGATGTATTGCACCACCCACAGATTGCACATCTCCCATATTGCACATATCCTAGTGGAAAGATAAAAAGATCAAAACACCATTGCACGAACCCCTCAGCCTCACTTAGCACCGTTCATGAGTCAAATTGCAGTTACACTTACATTATTGCACTTACATTGTGAGCACTTCAGGAAAGGATCTTTTAATAGCCAATATTAACAGGAGAAGTGATTACACCCAGGAAAATCTATTTAACTTTTCACATGGACTCAGGCTGTTTTCTGACTTGAAAAATCGAGAACCTATTCTTTAAAATTTGCTCTACATTTGGATGGAAACTTAGCTACCCTGAGTCACAATTTTCTTTTCCTTTTTTTTTTGATTCTCCAGCTGCAGGGAGCCATAGAAGCCGAGTTTCAGGAGAAGTTCCAGTGTTTGCCCGGAGAGATCGAAGACTTCCTGCAGGACAGGAAGCCGGAGGTTAGAGGCCACAGCAAGTCCCGACCCTCGACCCCTCACGAAACTCTGTCGGAGGAGGACTGAGGGAGGCGATGAAGAGGGGAAACAATGCAGAAAGAAATGAGAGAATTAAAATAATTAATCTATGAATGAAAGCGAAGGGAAGTGAATCAAAGAAGTAAAAAGAAACACTGATGAAAGGATAGTGAGGGACTCAGTAGAAGCAGAGGAGGAGATACTGCATCCAGACAGTATAAAGACTGTTACTTTTTTCTTTTTAATGGAAGAATGCTTTAACGATTTATTTTTTAACTCTATTCGAGCATGCACGCTTTGCTGGACGTCAGCATTTAAATCAGATTCATTTAGTCTTCTTCATTTCTGTCACCAGTTATTTTGACAGACAACTGAACCCCAAACTTGTCTGTACTGCATGATCTATCTATCTATCTATCTATCTATCTATCTATCTATCTATCTATCTATCTATCTATCTATCTATCTATCTATCTATCTATCTATCTATATAGCTATCTATCTATCTATCTATCCATCTATCCATCTACCTATCTACCTATCTACCTATCTACCTATCTATCCACCCACCTACCTACCTACCTACCCATCCATCCATCCATCCATCCACCTATCTATCTATCTATCTATCTATCTATCTATCTATCTATCTATCTATCTATCTATCTATCTATCTATCTATCTATCTATCTATCTATCTATCTATCAGACTCAATGCTCCATTTTGCATTGAGTGATTTAAACAACTGTAAAAAGAAACCAACAAAAAAAATCTCCAGTTTGCACCTAAACACCATTTTTTATTTATTTTATGTATTCTCAGCAGATGCGACTAATTTCTGAGCAGCTATTTGAACCTCTTATTATTCTGTCAGCAGTTCAAACTTCTACATTTAATCTTTTCTTCTGCAGTCAGTTTCATAAATGGTCATAATCAATAATAACTTTGCTATGTTAATACGCTTTGAAGGATTATAGCAGGATCACTGCAGAAGACAGAGGAGCAGAAGTTCATCACAAACACACATAAAGAATTGATGTCAGAAAATACAAACAGTGGGGTTTGTTTTTTAAAGGGTTTGAGCTGTGTTTGGTAGTTTTAGTTTATTCCTCTGTGCCATAGAGCTTCATTGTTGTCCAAAACAGGGCCAGATTTAGGAGCTGGTAGTATGACAGAATTTAATTTTACTGCATTGTATGACTACAGCAAGAAATGAGTAGCAGTAGTAGTCATTCATTTTGGTCCTTATCAACAATTTTCCAAAATCAATAACAGCAAAACTAACAATAAGGAATTAGATCAAAAGCAAAACCAAAAATATTACATTTATATTATTATTATTATTTTATATTAATTATTACATTTTTAATTGCATTTCTGCCTGTAACACTGCCTCAACTGAAATGTCTTTACTCTTAATCACAATTGTTATAAACTAACTCGGATACAGTCAGTAGCTGGTTGAAGTCACTGGATAGAGGATAGATTTGGGGGCTTATGAGAAAACATTCTGGGCGATATCTGTCCACCCCCTAGCTCCAAAAGCTGGTCCAAAAAATATTAAAAACACAATCAAAGAGCCAAACCTATGCACAGTGTGATAAGTTGCTTCAGTAAGATCTTAGTTAATTCCTATGTAGTTAACATAGACTGTATATAAAATGGACGTAACATCCATGACGTCACCCATTGGTTTGTGGACTGCTGCTTGGAAGCGAATAGTTTCGGATCTGAGCAGCGCCATCTTGAAAATTTCCGGTGCATGCTGGGTAAAATAAAAACACGGATTCTACTTATATGGGCATCAGGAGGAGCATGAGGCGCCCTCCTGAACCTGTGAACCAATCAACCTGTCAATCACGACGTAGCCACGCCCTAATGCATACCCTGCTTTATCGTCACATATAAAATCAGGGAGGCCAAAATGTCCCAAATGAACATCATACTGCATTGAAGAAGGCTTTAAACTAGCGATTGAGACCATAAACACATTTTGAAAACGTTTACTGAGGTTAGAAATCAAGTGAGAAGTTGGTGAATTCTCCATTGACTTGTATAGAGACGGAAGTCCTTTTGACACCAAAACGGTCGCCCCCTGGTGGCCTTTTTATAGAATGCAGTTTTAAGTTACTTCTGCGTTGGCCTCATTTCAGATGACCGGAACTCCCCGCCTGTTAGTTAATCTTGACTTAATGCCACCTACACTGTTCTCATGCAGGAAGAACCTCATTATTGGCCTCAATGTAAGACTATCATTTATTACATCACATTTAAAAATGTGTCCTCTTGTATTCGAGGAAGAGACAATTACATGTTCACAAAGGATATTAGAGATATGATCTTTAAATGGAGAGAGAGTACCAGTGTAACACAGGCTGCATTGTTTCTAACTTGTGTTTCCAAGTTTCTTTAACAATGAATATTTTATAGTTAGACACCTAAAAAAAAAAGTGTTTAATTTGTTCAGTTTAACCTGCAGGATGTTCTGACAGCTCATGTAAAATGTGTTTTTCTGGCACAGAGGAAATAAATTCAGTTCAGATCAGTTCAAATCTTTATTTTTCCCGCAGGAGGAAAAACACAGCAAGACAATAAAAAGGCATTATGTAAAAGTGCTGGTGCTATTCACACACTTCAGACAATCAGGATGTTAAATGCAAAGAAAGCTAGTACGAAGCTGTGTGAGGATTCAAGAATTAAGAGCACTTATTGCACATGGGATGCATAAAAAACCTGAACCTGTTGTAGTTTTTGGAAGTCTAGTATCTGTGACCGGAAGGCAGGATGGCTAATTCCTTAAAGAGAGGATGGCCTGGATTTGATGGGATGGATTTAGCTTTCAGTGCGATTTGCCTGTTATAAATGTCTGACTATATGAGAGAGGAAAAAAAGCTGCTTTCCACCAGTGATTCTGCTCACTGCCTTAATAACTTCTCCTAATTGATGCTTTGTTTCATGCATTTAAATTCACAACAATACCGACAAATCGGCGAGAAGGTGAAGGTTTTTCTCTTCATGACGAGTAAAAATGAGCGTCTTCTGACATCTTTTACTGCAGCAATACACCGAAGACTGAATCATTCTGTCAAGCAGCCAAGAATTAGTCTGCAGCTGTCTCAGATGATGAAGCACTCACAAAGACAAGTTTGAACAATGTTAACTAGCAAAGAAAATCATTTAAATATTCATTAAAAGACAGGAGAGAGCAGGAGTGTGTGACTGATCGACCAGCTGCATAAATGTGGGATTTACATTCTGATTTAATGGTTTTTATTTCACTTTAACAAGAGAAAAGGCTCCAGAGGTTGATAGTAGTATCTCAGGGAAACTTTCCCAACAGTTGATTTTTTTTTTCTTTCTAAAATCAGCTGTTGGAAAAGAGGCGGTCGTCTTATAATCGGGTTAATGCAGAACTCACTAGAGCACCAAATGTGTGTTAATACACTGCTGAAAATAGTCCCCAACAAAAGGAATATTCACTCCTGAGTTACTTTTGCTAAACATAAGGAAACTACTGAGTCTTTTTTTTAAAAAGGGAAATATATATTTCCAACCTATCTTTAAATATTTGGATCACTGACAAATAAGGGTTGGCAAGATGAGCAATTTTATATCATTTGAAATGACATTTGCACCATTTTTTAACCAAAAGTAAGACAAAATGCTCCTGAAAATGTCAAATGGTGTAACCACAAAATATTGATAAATATTAAATATGTTATCCACCTACAGTGTGTTTAAGTGGACTTATACTAATAATTACTTTAAATGGTTCCTGATCTCCATGGTTACCAGATTAAATGTAATATTTAGAACAATTGTATTCCATTACCTTTATTTAATATAAAGTTATAATGTAAGATCATGCCAAACTAGTTGATATGGTGTTTTATTGAGAATTTACTGTTTTTAAGCAAGTTGAATTATTTGGTACAAAGTTTTTATGGTTACACCACTTAGACATTTCTACCATAATCCTCTAATATATTCTCTCAAAATGGATTAAAAACAGAAATTTGATGCTGGGTCCACAAAGAAAGAATGTGTGCAAGTTATTCATATGTTTATTTTCACATTTTAACCCCTTTAAATTGGACTAAACCACTTGGACACACAAAAACCCTCATTGACCCTTTTACATCTTCAGCAGTAACACATGGGAAATCAGAAAGTATTGACACACATTGTTTGTATTGGTCTTTTTTTATAAGACTTGTTGACAATAACATAACAAATACAGAATGTCCTTTTCCTGTAAGTCATAAAATAATGGATTTCAAACATGCATTTATCTTATTATTTATTTATTTATTTACTTTATTTATTTATTTATTTATTCTCCACTTTTGGAGACAATGAGGAGTTTCCGACTGAGTCTTTAATATTTAGTAGAATGACATGAATGATGTTTGGATCAACGTGCTTCTTCCATACTGTTTTAATGAGGAGAGAGGGTTCACACAGACAGATTTCAGGATTTTGGGGTTATGTGATGAATATTTATGCATTCACCTATTTTTAATTTCTTATTCCAATCTATCAGAGTGTGTTTTTTTCTTCACCAGTAGCAGCAACATCCCATCAGTTCCCTGGTTTGACAGATTGATGTGAGATGTGATTAAAGGCCTCAGAGTCTGCTGCCCCTTGCATGATTTATTCTTTTGATGTTTTAAAGGTTGTTTTAACATATTTATCATCTGATCTGTTTATTTCATGATAATTAAGGACCAAGAACTTAATTTATTCTTAAATAGTTTCAGAGTGCAAAGTCTTTTTTGTAAAAATGTAAAATGAATGAAGTTCGTCATCCTTTGTACAGTGATCTTCCAGAAAAAAAGGTATTAGTTGGAACATTTTCCCATGTTTTTGTTGTTGTTTTTTTCCTCTTTGGATTTACACAAATATGGCTTAAGCTGTGTTCAACAACTTTTCTGCAGGGAACCTTTTTATTCAGATATAAGCCAATTCTGCTGATTGATTGGACGATCGTGTCCGTACCATAGACTGTATATAAAATGGACGTAACATCCGTGACGTCACCCATTGGTTTGTGGACTGCTGCTTGGAAGCCAATAGTATCGGATCTGAGCAGCACCATCTTGAAAATTTCTGGTGCATGCTGGGTAAAATAAAACCACGGATTCTACTTATATGGGCATCAGGAGGAGCATGAGGCGCCCTCCTGAACCTGTGAACCAATCAACCTGTCAATCACGACGTTGCCACGCCCTAATGCATACCCTGCTTTATCATCAAATATAAAATCAGGGAGGCCAAAATGTCCCAAATGAACATCATACTGCATTGAAGAAGGCTTTAAACTAGCGATTGAGACCATAAACACATTTTGAAAACGTTTACTGAGGTTAGAAATCAAGTGAAAAGTTGGTGAATTCTCCATTGACTTGTATAGAGACGGAAGTCCTTTTGACACCAAAACGGTCGCCCCCTGGTGGCCTTTTGTTAGAATGCAGTTTTAAGTTACTTCCGCGTTGGCATCATTTCAAAAGAACCGGAACTCCCCGCCTGGTCCGTACCTGACCCTCGTAAAGGTAGCCTACACTGACATTTTGATGGCAATATTTGAGACTCAGCAGCTTAATCTGTGCGCTAATGTTCACAATGTTCAGGTACGTCACTATCCGTCGACTACTTCAAAATGATCATGTTTTATGTCTTCTGCAGAGCGGCTTATAGGTTCTCCAACAAAACGGACTGTTGAACGCACTGAGCACGTGATTAAACTGAGCATGCTTTATTGTCCACCGGTTGATTGATGAATTACTGAATGCTATTTTAAGACCAAGTGAAAAAACTATTAAAAATATTTGATCTAAAAAAAAAAAGTGTGTGTGTGTTTATTGTTCCTGTGCAGATGACATGGTGGATGTTTCTGATGGATATGTCACCTTGATAAGAGAAGAAAAGCACATTAGTAATTATACTGTTTATGGGTCAGTGATAAATAAGGGTTGGTATGATGAGCAATTCAAAAATATCTTAACATCAGCATCAGGTTTGTTAAAACCTTGTATTTTTGTGGGTTTTATATCTTTTTTATATATTTTTTTTTTACCAAAAGTAAGACTCAATGCTCCTGAAAATGTCAAATGGTGTAACCACAAAATAATGATAAATAATAAATATTTTATCCACCAAGAAAGAAGGAAAGAAAGATAGAAGGAAAGAAAGAGAAAGAAGGAAAGAAAGAGAGAAAGAAGGAAAGAATGAACAAGAAGTAGGAAGAGGAGAAAAGGAGGAAAAGGAAGAAAAAGAAGTAACCACAAAAGAATGATAAATATTAAATATTTTATCCTCCAAGAAAGAAAGAAAGAAGGAAAGAAAGAGAGAAAGAAGGAAAGAAAGAAAGAAGGAAAGAAAGAGAAAGGAGGAAGGAAAAGAAAAGAGAAAGAAGGAAAGAAATAGAGAAAGGAGGAAAGAAAGAGAGAAAGAAGGAAAGAAAGATAGAAGGAAAGAAAGAGAAAGAAGGAAAGAAAGAGAGAAAGAAGGAAAGCACGAACAAGAAGTAAGAAGAGGAGAAAAGGAAGAAAAAGAAGTAACCACAAAAGAATGATACATATTAAATATTTTATCACCTACAGTGTATTTAAGTGGATTTATACTAATAATTACTGTAAATGTTTCCTGATCTCCATGGTTACCAGAGTAAATGTAATATTTAGAACAATTGTATTCCATTACCTTTATTTAATATAAAAGTTATAATGTAAGATCATGCCAAACTAGTTGATATGGTGTTTTATTGACAATTTACTGTTTTTAAGCAAGTTGAATTATTTGGTACAAAGTTTTTATGGTTACACCACTTAGACATTTTTGCCATAATCCTCTAATATATTCTCTCAAAATGGATTAAAAGCAGAAATTTGATGCTGGGTCCACAAAAAAAGAATGTGTGCAAGTTATTCATACTTTTATTTTTACATTTTAACCCTTTAAATTTGACTATAAACCACATGGACACAAACAACGTCACTGACCCATAAGCTACAGTAAATAAAAATAAGGTGGAGTATAAGATCATTTCTACAAGGCTTCAGAAACACACTTGTAATTTACTTTTTTTCCTCTTTAATAAGTTATTGTACAGCAGATTTAACATCTCAGCTGTCTTCATTGAGCTCAATATGTCGTAGGACGATGCACTGATGATGATGATGATGATGATGATGGTGATGAGACAGCTGGCAGTTTGAGTCTATCAGAAACATAATAGACCATTACTGTTGTCAATCACACCAAGATCATCATGTTCACAAAGTGTTGCTGTGAATTTGTATGCGCGTGGGCTTTTACGGAGAGGCGTTGTTCTGCACAGCTGTCATCGAGGAGGAGCGTGGAGGAGGTTTGTCAAGCTGAGGGACGACAGAGAAACTTTCTGCCTGTTGCATGCATACAAATAAAGCGTTAGTTT
Source organism: Scomber scombrus (assembly GCF_963691925.1). NCBI lineage: Eukaryota > Metazoa > Chordata > Actinopteri > Scombriformes > Scombridae > Scomber > Scomber scombrus. Next base: position 27,908,525 of record NC_084981.1, on the reverse strand, counting down.
AATGCATTAGTTTAATAGTAATGATGATATGTTAATAAAAGGGTTAGAAACGTCCTACATTTTCACCCCTTTATGTCGACCCTGCAATTTTCAGCTAACTCGCTTCAAATGTTTGCATTGTGTTGTTAGTCAGGATGCTATTTGCATGGTTTTTATTATTCTTGGTATTTACTTTAAAGAGTGCATTTTCATTTCTGTAACTTCAGTTAAAAAGCCTCTGTGGTTCAAGTTATGTTCAAGATGGTTCTGACACACCAAACTACTTTTTAAAGATCTCATGGTTGTCATTAGGGAATTTTCCATAACTAATATGCACTGGGTCAAAACTAGGCTTTGCGGTCATAGCAAGGCCACACTAAATGTTGGGTTTAGACCATAGACTGTATATAAAATGGACGTAACATACGTGACGTCACCCATTGGTTTGTGGACTGCTGCTTGGAAGCGAATAGTTTCGGATCTGGGCAGCGCCATCTTGAAAATTTCAGGTGCATGCTGGGTAAAATAAAAACAGGGATTCTACTTATATGGGCATCAGGAGGAGCAAGAGGCGCCCTCCTGAACCTGTGAACCAATCAACCTGTCAATCACGACGTAGCCACGCCCTAATGCATACCCTGCTTTATCGTCACATATAAAATCAGGGAGGCCAAAATGTCCCAAATGAACATCATACTGCATTGAAGAAGGCTTTAAACTAGCGATTGAGACCATAAACACATTTAGAAAACGTTTACTGAGGTTAGAAATCAAGTGAGAAGTTGGTGAATTCTCCTTTGACTTGTATAGAGACGGAAGTCCTTTTGACACCAAAACGGTCGCCCCCTGGTGGCCTTTTGATAGAATGCAGTTTTAAGTTACTTCCGCGTTGGCCTCATTTCAGAGGACCGGAACTCCCCGCCTGGGTCTAAGCAATGTTTTGTCTATAGACCAGTAGACTAAATTCTGTATGTTGTATGTTGTCCATCATCCTGGACTCCTGTCTACTCTCTCCATTGATGAATGGGCTGCATAATTAAAATCTCTATCAATGGTGTCAAAAAATTTCCATTTCTTTCAGCAATTGTAAATTAAACAGGAGGTTTTTCTGCCTCTTTTAGCTCATTGTTTTGAATTTATGGCACATTTACGATCTCATCCACTCTCATTGACTTCAATTGTAGAGTGAAAACAGTCAAATATACCAAAATAACTATCTATTTAGTGCTAAAGTCCCTCTCTTATTGTTACGATCCAACACTGCATGTCGAGACACACAGAGACGGACATTTTTACTAAAGTTATTTCCACTTTTTTTGACTAATTTGGACATTTTTGCATGTCTCCCATCACTTCCACTCTACACACATTTGAAGGGGATCCTGTAATTGTCAGTATTAACAGGAGGATTAAGTACAGCAAGCAATGATGGTTTGGGCTCCTGGTTATTGCTTTAACCCTTACATACTGTTCATATTCTGACCATTCACTGTATGCAGTGGGTAATTTTTGACCTGGCTTAAGTATTCCCCCTATTTTGAATCAATAGATATCTTCTCAGTCGTCCATTTATAGAGAAAATCCATTCACAATCACACTCTATTATGATCTAATGTCATCTTTAAACAAGAGCACAGCAGCCATAATTATTTCCAAGTGAATGATGTGACAAAATTTGAAAGGTAGGGTCCATTATACCTATAAAAAACATTCATCAACACTGACCAAGCTGCACAAAAAAATACATAATTTTGAAATATGTAAAGTTTTTTATATTCTTGGCCACTTCAGGACTAAAATTATGTCATTTAGGGTGTTTTTCATTGTTTTTAAATGCTTAGTAAAAATGTGAGTCTATGCTTTAATTTGTGTCCAAGCTTGCAGGCCTAGCTTTTCCCCTCCTCTCCCAGCAGATGGCGGCAGTGAGCTGTGCATGACCCTGCTCTCTCGCCGTAGAGGAGGATCTGCAGCCTCTCAGCATCAGCACCACCACCAGTAGAGACGTCTCTCTCATCTCTCCTCTCTCCTCTCTGCTCTCCTCTTCCTCTCCGTCCACTGCGGAACACATCGGCCTGTTTTCTTACCTCCCATCCCTCAGACCCAGCTCGCCATGGACAACACTGGCAAAGAGAAGGAGGCCATGCAGCTGATGGCTGAAGCCGACAAAAAGGTCAAAGCGTCCGGATCCTTCCTCGGTGGGATGTTCGGGTAAAAAATATGCTCTCATTATTATATATATATATATGTCTCTGTTTACTCTCTCATTTTGGTATTGGGGGGAGGGATTCCTGCACGCTGGGCCCCATCAAAGCCTGGCAGATGTTTTTTTTCTATCTTTTTTTCGCTCTTTTTTCGATTATAGGCTATTAGACACATCCCTATAATAAAAAATCCCCGCAGTGTGTGTGTGCAAGTCTCAATAATGAGCTTTGTGTTTGATTCACTACAATACATCTTTATAAGAGGGGGTTAACTTTCACAGTGACATTGTGTCCTTCTCATAATATGTATCCTATCATTGCCCCTATAGCGCCTTTTTTCTCTCCATCTCTAAGCCAGAAAATATGAACTGTCATCGCAGATAATGTGGCCTGCGTGTCGTGGCCTCCTGTCTCCTGTCACGTAACAGAAATGCAAACGTGGAATACACCTCCTCCTCCTCCTCCTCCTCTTCTTCCTCCCTTTTCTCCTCTTTCTGCCGCTGCTGCTGCTGCAGGAGGAGAGCGGGCTCGGCTGGAGCGCGAGGCCGAGCCAGAGCTGCAGTGAGGCGGGCAGAGCAGCGCAGTCAGGACGGTGTGTGTGTGTTTGATGGATGTGTGGTGATGCAGGGGCCTGGTGGTGGTGCTGGTGTGTGTGTGTGTGTGTGTGTGTGTGTGTGTGTGTGTGTGTGTGTGTGTGTGTGTGTGTGTGTGTGTGTGTGTGTGTGTGTGTAATAAGGGAGGATGGGAGTAGGCAGGTGGCCTTCATGTGTGTGATGTTTACAAGTCAAATGAAAACACTGGAGTATGAAAACATCAATGCAACCAGATAGATAGAGAAATCGATAGATAGATAGATTATTGATCCATTTTTTTTTTTTTAAAGTGGTGAATTTAAAGAGAGATTTATCGATCTGTAACTGCTTCGTCATTTCACTGGTTGGGTATACCTTAAATGTAAAATCTCACATTTTATAATCTTGTTTTTTTTTGCATATTATAAACACATGTAGTGGAATTAAAGTAAAGCATCTAAACAAATATATAGAGCTGCAACTGGCAATGGTGATATCAATTAATCAATTAATTATTAAATCTATAAAACATCAGAAACAGTAGAGTTACATAGATATTAAGGTGAATTCCTCAAACTGCCCACTATGTCTGACCAGTAAGTCAAAGCCAGTCATTGATTTATAAGCAATGAATCTCTTTATAAAGAGAAAATTGCAATTAAATAAAGTATTTTAACATCATCAAGTGATGCAAATTGTCAGTCCAGAGGTTATCAATATGAATATTTAAACCCAAATTAATTTTATTTAGCTAGTTGCTTTAAGCTTGGCACGTAATGTTCCTTTTCTCTTTAAATTCTGCTCCCATTATGCTGAGATTCAATTCAGTTTATTGTCATTATACACAGCAGAGCAAAGTACAATGAAATAAGCAGCGTCATCGTGGCAGTGCAGTACAAAAAGTGCAAATATTTTGTCCACATTTTGGAGTCAGCGGTACGGATCAATAACGTGATGATACGTTCAGTGATCAAACAGTGAGAGCTGAGAACTGGGTCACATCTGTTTTCTCCTCATCAGCACCAGCATGTTTTCTTTTAATGAGCCTCAGCCCCGAGTTAAGACATGATGCAAAGTCATCTGGGGTCATTTAGTGTGGTTGTTAGACTGTCGATCTTTGATGCCAACATCTACAAATGTGTCCATATCCACCTTACACTATCATTTCTGTGTTCATGTTATTTGATATATTAATATTAAATAAATATTTTAATGTAATTGGTGAAAACTATCAAATCAGCTCTGATGCCTGATGCAGATACAGGTGTTACTATGGTTACTACAGGTGTTATTAATGAACGCTGTGCTGATTTTAAATGCCTGTAATCTCTGAAGATGATTAACACAAATTTAAAAACCATTTGACATTTATTTAACATTTATCTGACATCATTTATAAAGGATGTCCTCTTGCTTTCTTTTAGAAATCTTAAATGGGAAACAGTAGTCAAATAATCATAAATCAAATAATGTAAATAATATCCTCACAAACTTCAACACTTTATTTAAACTTTACAACTTTTTTGTTGTAGTTTCTTAGCATCACACTTTGTTCTGTATCTTTTTTTTTTTGTTTGTTTTAACAGGTTTTAATACATTTGATGTTGCATATCTTTCTGCAGCAATGGATCCTTAAATGTTTCCCTATAAGATGACTAACTGTCGCCTCCCAAAGTGAAAACTACTGGACAAAATGGCAGACGTCAGGGTTTCCTTTAACCCTCCTGTTGCCCTCGAGTCAAGGAAGGAAGGGAGGGAGGGAGGGAGGAAGGATGGAAGGGAGGAA
>NC_084981.1:27856487-27898987 GCF_963691925.1 Scomber scombrus | reverse complement strand
ACAACAGCTCCCATGATCCCACGCTAATTCACCACTTTATTAAACTCCATCTTTTGTTATTGTTGTTATTGTTTTGGATGAGAGATCCCGTAGCGGCAGAACATTACATATTGTTCATTTAAGGTCTGTGAGAGGATTGTTGTGAGAGTCTGGACCTGTAATGCAGTTTAAAGTTAACATGATATAAACCAGCTTGTTGACTTATAGTTTGAATCAGTTTTTGCTTCACTTTACCTAAAACATGCACTGAGACACAGGCCAAGTAGACACAGAAAGAGAAGCAGAGAGAGGACATGCTGTAGTTTATTTACAGTAATCTGGAGCATAGTTACAGGATGTTTCTCTGATATGGGTCAGTGATAAATAAGGGTTGGCAAGATGAGCAATTCAAAAATACCTTAAAAATAGTTTTAAAAGCAGCATCAGGTTTATTAAAATGTACATTTAGTATTTTTGTTGGTTTTATATCATTTAAAATGACATTTGCACCATTTTTTAACCAAAAGTAAAACTGAATGCTCTTGAAAATGTCAAATGGTGTAACCACAAAATAATGATAAATATTACATATTTTATCCACCTACAGGGTATTTAACCTTTGTGTCGTCCTCCCGGGTCAAATTGACCCTGTTTGTTTTGACTGTTCCTTCCTTCCTTCCTTCCTTCCTTCCTTCCTTCCTTCCTTCCTTCCTTCCTTCCTTCCTTCCTTCCTTCCTTCCTTCCTTTCCTTCCTCCCTTCCTCTTTTCCTTTCTCCCTCCCTCGTTCCTCCTTTCCTTCCTTCTTTCTCCCTTCCATCTTTCCTTCCTTCCTTCCTTCCTCCCTTCCTTCCTTGACTCGAGGACAACAGGAGGGTTAAGTGGACTTATACTAATAATTACTTGAAATGGTTCCTGATCTCCATGGTTACCAGAGTAAATGTAATATTTAGAACAATTGTATTCCATTACCTTTATTTAATATAAAGTTATAATGTAAGATCATGCCAAACTAGTTGATATGGTGTTTTATTGACAATTTACTGTTTTTAAGCAAGTTGAATTATTTGGTACAAAGTTTTTATGGTTACACCACTTAGACATTTTTACCATAATCCTCTAATATATTCTCTCAAAATGGATTAAAAGCAGAAATTTGATGCTGGGTCCACAAAAAAAGAATGTGTGCAAGTTATTCATACGTTTATTTTAACATTTTAACCCTTTAAATTTAAACTAAACCACATTGACATCAAAATTCAAATAATTGACCCATATTTGTCGTTACGTAATATTTTTAAGCATCAATTTCAGATTCAGAAACACATGATTGATCTCACTGTTTCCTATAAAGTCTAACCAGTGCAGCTATGTTATTAATTGTCTGTTACTGTAAGTCATCTCCTCCTTTCTTCTTTTATAACCATAAAACTGGCCTGACAGTTAGTAAAAATACAGCACACACACATGTTGAAAGGGAAAGCCTCCGTATCGCTGCTCTTCACATTCAGGATTCAGGACCTGGAGGTGGTATTGTTAGAAGATTAAAGTGGGTCCCGGGTTGCTCGAGGAAAATTGATATCTGGGTTATGTTGCAAGCAGCAAGCTCTTCGCTCCCTCCAGCGATGAGCTTAATGAAATACTGTGGGTTAGCAGGTTAGTAGTCACACAGGGGAAGGGAATAAAACATTGAATGAGTTTTAATTCAACTGAGAAGACTTCAGCAGACTATTTTTCTTTTTGTAAGTCTTTCCTGTTATTTTTATAGTTTCTTTTTATTAATAACGGCCCTCTTTAACGTCTAATCCCTCTCTCTTTCTCTCTGTAGAGGCCATCAACTGTCTAAATCAGGCCATCGACATCTACACTGACATGGTAAGCTCTGCCCCAATCACTCAACCTCCTCCTGTGACGATCATCCTTATCTTTAAATGATATATTGAGTGTGTGTGTGTGTGTGTGTGTGTGTGTGTGTGTGTGTGTGTGTGTGTGTGTGTGTGTGTGTGTGTGTGTGTGTGTGTGTGTGTGCATGTTTGTTTTGACTACAGGGTCGGTTCACTATTGCAGCCAAACATCACATCACTATAGCCGAGATATACGAGGCTGAGCTGGTCGACATTGAGAAGGTAAAGTGAGAAACAAAATCATTAATTTCTGCATGCTGTGTTTTTAATCCTGCAGAGTTTGTTAGTTAGTTAGTGTGTTTTATTGGTATGAAAGTCAACAGATTTATATATATTTATATGTGTGTTTTGTTTTCAGGCTATTGCCCATTATGAACAGGCAGCCGATTACTATAAAGGAGAAGAATCTAACAGGTAAAACTTGGACTTACAGTGGTTAACTAATGCTAATATTATCCTCCTGACTGTGATACCTGCAGACCAATCAGTTTGCTCCTAATTCATTCCTATCATTGTTTTCTGTTTCTGTTTAATTGAGGCTTTTTAAAAAAAAATGTAAAAAATCCATGTATTGCTGCCCCATTCGAAAGTACCATAGACTGTATATAGAAATGGACGTAACATCCGTGACGTCACCCATTGGTTTGTGGACTGCTGCTCGGAGGCCAATAGTATCGGATCTGAGCAGCGCCTTCTTGAACATTTCCGGTGCATGCTGGGAAAAATAAAAACACAGATCCTACTTATATGGGCATCAGGAGGGGCATGAGGCGCCCTCCTGAACCTGTGAACCAATCAACCTGTCAATCACGACGTAGCCACGCCCTAATGCATACCCTGCTTTATCGTCACATATAAAATCAGGGAGGCCAAAATGTCCCAAATGAACATCATACTGCATTGAAGAAAGCTTTAAACTAGCGATTGAGGCCATAAACACATTTTGAAAACGTTTACTGAGGTTAGAAATCAAGTGAGAAGTTGGTGAATTCTCCATTGACTTGTATAGAGACGGAAGTCCTTTTGACACCAAAACGGTCGCCCCCTGGTGGCCTTTTGATAGAATGCAGTTTTAAGTTACTTCCGCGTTGGCATAATTTCAGAGGACCGGGACTCCCCGCCTGGAAAGTACCCAATTCTGCCTATGCAGTTTAAATAGATGGAGCTATTTATTGAGTTCATGTTTGCTATGGGTCCCAATTTATTTAAAGTATCACACATATCGAGGTGTGGGAGGGAGAAGGGACACTTTAGTTTAGTTTTACTTTAGTTTATTTTGCACAAGTTGAAATTTACACAAAGGAATTACAAATAATGACAGATGATATAGAGCAGTTAGAGGTAGAAAACCTGAATGGGCTTATTGAAAGCCTCTACCTAAAAAATGTTCATGTTTCACAATATTACAAAAAATAATATGAACACATAGAAGTGAGAACAAAGCAAATAATTACAATATCATTTATATGTTATGATTTCCTCCTAAATTTTCATTTTACACAATATAGAAATTAAACTGTAGCTTTCGTAAAATAATAATAATGATCTTTTTGTTTTGTTTTTTCAGATTACATTATAAATAATATTGGGAAAAGAATTTGAAATAAATGTGGTTGTTTCTTACAATAATTTTCTGGTCAGTAGTTTGTGTATGTTGATAGTACGAGGGTCAAAGAGGATATAAGATCTATATTTTTATTTTGGGGCTCTACTGGAATACTTTTATATAAGTATACAGCACAAAAAAACTCATTATTTATCATATAGTGGCTCTTTATGCAAACCCTCAGTGAAGGCTGAAGCTTTTACCAAGTTTAACACATAAATCCGACATTATAACACTATATAAATGACATAAAATCACAAAAAATGTCACTATGATCTGTCAGACTTTGGTACTGTTGACATTTCTTTATTAAATGTGATGGTGACAATGTGACAGATATTATGAACACTGGTATCGTGAGTCACACATTAAGTTAAATCCTGTCATAATATGAGGTGACCAATGAGTGATGCTGACACCTACTCTCTTACTTTTTTAGACTAATACATTATCCATCATCTGAATTAGGCCTCTGTATGAAAGCCTGATGGAAGCAGCAGCAGTAAGCACATTCATTCATTTCTGTTAACTCATTTTTCTTGATGCTTTGTTTGTGTGTTTCAGCTCAGCCAACAAATGTCTTCTGAAGGTGGGACACTACAGTGCTCAGCTGGAGCAGTACCAGAAAGCTATTGAAATCTATGAACAGGTAAATAGTCGTAACGTGTGCAAAATAGTGCAAAATAATACAATATCCCCTCAAAAAATGTTATTTAAATACTCTAATGGTCAGTTTTTGTTGTTCATTTTTGAGACTGTGATGTTGTCTAACTTGGCAGCGTTGCTTTGTGATGTGTAATAGCATGGAGAAGGTTATAATTATCATTTTTATTATTTATATAACTCCTTTTTGTGCACATTTACAAAGTGTTACACAATATTTAAAAAGCATACAAAATAAATATAAAGATCATCCAGTGTGATTACGTGCAGCTTTAAATGTTAATAATTATGTGTTTCAGGTTGCTATGAGCACCATGGACAATCCTCTGTTGAAGTACAATGCCAAAGAGTATTTCTTCAAGGCCTCACTGTGTCACTTCATAGTGGACGAACTGAATGCCAAGGTAACACATATGCACACGCACACACACACGCTCACACACACACACACACACACACACACACACACACACACACACACACACACACACACACACTACTGAAATCAGACATAAAGAGAAAGTCCTTCACATACAGTATACGACACATACATGATGATTTGTTGCATTATCGTAACTTATTTACAGGTTTTAACCATAGACTGTATATAAAATGGACGTAACATCCGTGACGTCACCCATTGGTTTGTGGACTGCTGCTTGGAAGCGAATAGTATCGGATCTGAGCAGCGCCATCTTGAAAATTTCCGGTGCATGCCGGGAAAAATAAAAACACGGATTCTACTTATATGGGCATCAGGAGGAGCATGAGGCGCCCTCCTGAACCTGTGAACCAATCAACCTGTCAATCACGACGTAGCCACACCCTAATGCATACCCTGCTTTATCATCAAATATAAAATCAGGGAGGCCAAAATGTCCCAAATGAACATCATACTGCATTGAAGAAGGCTTTAAACTAGCGATTGAGACCATAAACACATTTTGAAAACGTTTACTGAGGTTGGAAATCAAGTGAGAAGTTGGTGAATTCTCCATTGACTTGTATAGAGACGGAAGTCCTTTTGACACCAAAACGGTCACCCTCCTGGTGGCCTTTTGATAGAATGCAGTTTTAACTTACTTCCGCGTTGGCATCATTTCAAAGGACCGGAGCTCCCCGCTTGGTTTTAATACATGACTTTAGTTATAAATGTAAGCATGAATACAGACTTGGAGGTTTTCCTGAGACTGAATACTAAAACATGTTCGTGTGTGTTTCAGTTGGCCATCGAGAAGTACGAGGAGATGTTTCCAGCCTTCTCAGACTCAAGAGAGCTCAAACTGTTAAAGGTAAATCTCCTTTTTTTCTCCCCTCATTCTCTCATTTCTGTTCTTTTGTAAATGTAACACATGCTCAGAAGATGATTTACAGATACGATAAATATTGGTAACAATACAGAGTGTTTAATGTGTTTAAGTTGGGTGAGTTAACCTATCGAAGCTCAGTGTTAATGTTAAATGAGGTTTTACCTGTCACAAGGCCCTGCAGTGGATATCAGTCCTCTGACCAACCTTTAAACTGTCTCTAAAATGTACTTCCAGCCAAGCAAAGAGCAGATACTCAGCTGCTTAATCCAACCTTATATCTACAGTATATATCCTCAGGCTAACCTACACTGGCCTGATGGGAAGGTTCATCTGAATGCCACGACCTGCTCAGCCGTCCAATATCATTTTCTATGACCTAATGCATCTATTAACTATCTGTGAAATGTAGCCTCAAAAGCAAAGAGCTGATATTCAATTGGCTTCATATCTGTATTAGGTCTATATCTGATTATGCTATAGCTACGATGGTCGGCCCAACTGGCTTTATAGTTATCCTGCTGTGATCCCTACTTATCCAGCTCCTCTAGTTTTACAAATAGCTCGTATTATATCAGAAAACCGTCCTTGAAACATTTACTTGGCTGAAGAAAACAACAGATATTCAACTGCTTAATCAGGCTTCATATCTACAGTATATCTGCCAAACTGGCCTGACAGGCAGTGTAATCTAAATGCCAATAATCTAATAGTTGTTCAGCCACTATCACTGGTTATCCAGCTCCACGTAACAACAGCCAGAAAATATTCATAGAGTTTATATTTATTTATTTTCGGGTTTATTTCATTGCTTTTACCCATAGACTGTATATAGAATGGACGTAACATCCGTGACGTCACCCATTGGTTTGTGGACTGCTGCTTGGAAGCCAATAGTTTCGGATCTGAGCAGCGCCATCTTGAAAATTTCCGGTGCATGACGGGTAAAAAAACCCCACGTATTCTACTTATATGGGCATCAGGAGGAGCATGAGGCGCCCTCCTGAACCTGTGAACCAATCAACCTGTCAATCACGACGTAGCCACGCCCTAATGCATACCCTGCTTTATCGTCAAATATAAAATCAGGAAGGCCAAAATGTCCCAAATGAACATCATACTGCATTGAAGAAGGCTTTAAACTAGCAATTGAGACCATAAACACATTTTGAAAACGTTTACTGAGGTTAGAAATCACATGAGAAGTTGGTGAATTCTCCATTGACTTGTATAGAGACGGAAGTCCTTTTGTCACCAAAACGGTCGCCCCCTGGTGGCCTTTTGATAGAATGCAGTTTTGAGTTACTTCCGCGTTGGCCTCATTGCAGAGGACCGGAACTCCCCGCCTGCTTTTACCACATAATTTAAGTATGCACACAGATTTTATTAAAGGTTATGTATTGGTTATAGTACAATAAGTATCTTTATTGATTCCCCTAGTGAGAAATTCAAAATTGACACAACAGGTGAAAGTGATAAAATAAAATTCTAAAATCATTATTCTAATTAAACATATGAGCACTTATAAGCATCAAGTCTTAGTTAAATTGGAGGTGATTTAGGTTATTTGCATAAATATGGCCGCATGTCAAAGTCTGTGAGGGTTAAAAAGATTACAATCTGTTGGAAAAGTTTGTTTTATTGCTAAAATGTTCAGTCAGTGTTAGTGGAGTCATCATGTTTTTATGTTTCATCACAACAGAAACTCCTAGATGCCCACGAGGAGCAGAACAGCGAGGCGTTCACAGAGGCCGTCAAGGAGTTCGACTCAGTGTCCCGTCTGGACCAGTGGCTGACCACGATGCTACTCCGCATCAAAAAGACCATCCAGGGAGACGCTGGGGACCTGAAGTAGACTCATTTAAAAAAAGAAGAAGAAGATGGGATTGAAATGGGGGGGGGAAGGGGAAGTGAGAAGGACAGGGGTTGGTAAAGATGTGTTAAGGTGGGGGGGGGGGAAAGAAGAAAAAGGAGGCTGAAATATGACGTGGGGGGATTAAGGGAGGGTGGGTGGGACTGTGGGAGTTTACAGTTGTACATATCAGTCTGCATGTGACCCCCTCCCCCTCCCTCCCCCCCGCCCCCCAAAAAGAGCTAAGCATCACCTTTAAACCATCTTTAGACGACCCTGTGTCCCTGGTCCTACAGTATTGCTCTCGTAACACTGGACAGAAGTAAAAGAGAGAACAGAAAAAGGTGTGTGTGTGTGTGTGTGTGTGTGTGTGTGTGTGTGTGTGTGTGTGTGTGTGTGTGTGTGTGTGAGAGAAATTGTGTGTGTGAGTGTGTGTGAGTGTCCACTGCAGTAAGGTCAATTATTTGATGGGAAAAGCTTATATCAGATTTAAAGATATATGTTATTGTAAAGGGATAAAATAATGTTATTTATGAGATTGTTATTTATTGTCAATACTGAAAATATTATTTATTGTTTATTATGGTGCTCAGTGTTACGATTCGTCTTAATATTTTAGGTATTAGCCCCTCTCCCCTCCTTTTATTCGCCTTTTTAGTTCCTCTCCTCATTTTTCTTCCTCCCATCATCCTCCCCACTCTCTCCCCTCGTCCTCTCCTCACCTCCTACACCCCCCGTCGAGTCGGTGATATCGCCCATCGTGATTGGTTGGCTCTTTGTGTTCTGGCCAATGGTCGGTCGGTGCAGTCGGCCACCAGCGCTGACCTCCCCCCGTCCCCCCCTCGTTCCTGCCTTGTTTGTGCATGTCTGTTGTCATGTTGATGTAAGTGTTCTCCGTGTCGTGCTAACGTGTGAAGAACATACATGTAGCCTTGGTATCATTTGTGTGAAATCAGTAAATATGTACCGAGTTGAAATAAAAACATCATTGCACCAGATGTCTGACTGATGTGTGCTGTTTACTCTGACATCTAACACTGATCTACAGATAACAGCCCAACACTTGATTCTTGAGGCCGATACTGAATATATTCATTTAACTGGACATAAACAAGCATTTTTCATTTGAAGGACCCCATAAATGTGGTTATTTGATTGTATGTTTGGAGATATTTAAAAAGCTGAATGTGATGGTGACATACTGTTTCTACTTTACGTTACTTTAAATAGCTACTGTACTTGTATTTATTTCCAGGCATAAACACCAATACTGACACTGTATATCTGCATATAGCTAAAAAAAAAATAAAAAAAAAGGGGCCAAGAATATTAGTCTGCTCTAGTCCAGAGGTGGATGGACTTTGCCTGAAGGGTTCATAGGAGTGACTACAGATGTGAAGCCAAGGTCACATCATGACTGTACCACTGAAACCCCTTTGCCTTATATAGCAGGCAATGATATTAGGCAGTAATCCCAATAGCACAATTTAAATCTGCACTAAATCAAATGGACATACAAGGATCTCACTCGGTTGTTAAAAGGTTGTTTATTCAATGCACATTTCATATGCTGTTTAAGGGGCTTTAAGGTTATGTAAACAGGGGTTAAGGTTAAGGCGGTCCTCTGCTGTCTGCTGGTTCCCATTTAATCTCCCCACATAGAAAAACTACAGGCAAATAGGCTAAAAGCAGCATAATTGTAAAATAGTGGTAAAATAATAGGCCTATGAGATTGCATAGTTTTGAGTGGTAACAGCAGGCAGAAGGTAATTGCAATTAAACCTTGCAGACTCAAAAGCACAAAATTGCCCATCCTTAGTCTAAATATCATATGTAAACTGTATTTTTTTTTAATACTGCGTAGGTCTAAATCTAATTCATAGGCAGTATATTCTACAACCACCAGACGGTGCTATTGCTTTTATTAAAGGGTGCTGAAAAAGGGCATCTTGATGGGCATAATTAATTAGATAATGCAATATAACAGCCAAATAAACGTTATAACAAGTATGAAATGTAATATAAACAAATAAATCACCTTATAATGCATAAATGCGTATTGTCGTTATTTGTGCCTTCAATACAGCAACAAAAGAATACTGATTTAATTTAAATAGTGTCAACACAAAAGCAGAAATAAATTGTTTATAAAAAAGCACGTTTGCCCATCCTCAGTCTAAATATAACATGTAAACTGTATTTTTTTAATACTGCGTGGGTCTAAATCTAATTAATATGCATGTATTTTTTTAAAAATGATAATGAATAATTAATAATACATTTTTAATTATTTGTTGAAATGCATCTCCGGTCTTTACATTTAGGGATGATTACTTGTGTATTTTTGTGTAAAACCCCTGAAAACCATTCACACGTTGAATCACGTTGTCTGCAGGTGTTACATCGAAATCTGTTACCCAGTCAAAGAGCCCCCACTACCCCCGCGTACCGTTGGCCTCCGTTTATGGTGTTAAATTTAAATTATAGTCGGGATTTTTTTAATAACCTTACTGAGATTAAACAACACAAAGAATAAACGATTTGCAGCTCATATGTATACATTTTGGGCTCTTGTTTCGCCGGTGAGAGGATACATCGAAGGGGTTACAGATTTAGACGTAACACCCACTGCTACCATAATGCATTGCGATGGACCCGTTTAGTTTCCGGTGTGGAGCTTCCGGTCCTCGCTCGCTCTGCGTTGGTTGTTGTGAAGTGAAGTGAAACTATATTATCCTCATAACTGGTTGTGAACCCGTTATATATATATCGTTTTTTACTGAAGGGGAAGGAGAGAGAAAGAAGCCGCCAAGATGCCGCGTATCATGATAAAAGGAGGCGTTTGGCGCAACACTGAGGTACGTGTAGCCACGATAGCACGATGCTAAACACTCAAAGTAAACCAATGGGGGCTGCGTTAGCACGATGCTAGCTGCGTTAGCACGATTCTAAACACTCATAGTAAACTAATGGGGGCTACGTTAGCTCGATGCTAGCTGCTAACTTAACTAGATTTTAGCCCGCGTAGCGAGTTTGTGATTGTTGTTGCAGCTTCTGTAAAGTTGTGTACATGTAAACAACACACTGCATATTCAAAGTGTAATGTTAACTGTAATTTATAACGTATTTAGTAATGTTTAGCAATGATGGAAAAACGTCATTAGCAAATATTACTGCAGAAAGGCTGCAAGATGTCAAAGAAGGGCTTCACTTTTCTTTGCAAATCTGTCCTAAAACAATAGTCAGGTACCCAAATGAACATATAAAAAAATCTTTCCTCTTTTTCATACTAGTATTAGTACTACTGCTACTACTAACAGTATTATCTCCAGTACTCCAAGTAGTATTACTATACTACCACAGGGTTCCCACAGTCATGAAATTCCTGGAAAGGTTCTCAAATTAGGATAACTGTTTTCCAGGCCTGGAAATGTTTTGGAAAGGTTTTGAATTAGGGATGGCCCGATATGATATCAAAGATAACTGATATAAGACAGGCTGAATGAACTTGGAGACCCCTCCATTTAACATGTCAAAAATCAGTAGATTCATTTAATATAAATAAACTAATCATCAATTTCTAAACTTTTAGCTTTTTGATATCTTCTAATTTGTGATCTGGGGCCAAACGCTTCCTCTGGATGTAATTATAAAATGTACCCATCATTTAGTGACATCCAAGTGTCAAAAATGAAAAAGGAAATGACATCCACTCTGTTAAAAATGATAAATACACTGTGGGCCTACCTTTATTAAACTAAAACTTAAAATTAAGTCATGGAAATGGGGATTATGGAAAAGTTATCAAAATTCATTGGTAAAAATGTGTGGGAACCCTGTATCACTACTACTACAACTACACAAGTACAAGGGTTGTTATCACAACTGCTAACAGTTAAATTACTATCACCACTATTTTACTACTACCAGGGGTAAGAAGAGTACTTGAATGTTGTACTCATGACATGAATTATATAAATATGTGAAAACACAAATAGAGGTACAAGAGTACATTTTTGAAGCTTTAGTCGCCATGAAAGGTCTTACACAGCACTTTGACCATTTTAATGAAAGAAATTCTTTCCTTAGCAAAAAGATTGTATTTTAAAAAAAAAAAAACTACAAGCAGACACAATACTTTAAGTACAATCTGCATGTTTTCCTTTTCATAATCCACCTTTTTTATGTCTGGTTTTACTTCATCGCGTTCCTGGTTTCACCCACTTTATTTTACAGTGACTTTATTTTATTACTTCTTTATTATATATTAATTAATCTTTTATTTTGGTATTCTTCATTTTTAAATGTTTATCCTACCTCTATCTCACTGCAGATTCATGAGAGTTCAGTCCTTTTTGTTGTTGTTTTACTTGTGGGTTTTTTTTCTCTTTTTTTAATATGTAAAGTACTTTGTGTTACATAAGCTTGTATGAAAAGTGCTATACAAATAAAGTTTGATTGATAGAGAATCCCTTCATAATCCCTTACAGTGTTTATTTTGGCACCTGGCTGTTGTTTTAAGACAGGAACATGTGAACCTATCCCTGAATTCAGAATAGCAATTGTGTCATCCGATGGTGATAATCAAAGTATATCTTGATTAACGTCACTGTTTATAAGATAACATGTGACTTTATTATAGAATAGGTTGCATAAAATATTTGGCTCTTTGTGTATTTATCCAGGATGAGATCCTCAAGGCAGCGGTGATGAAATATGGGAAAAACCAGTGGTCTCGTATCGCTTCCCTACTTCACCGCAAGTCTGCCAAACAGTGTAAAGCAAGATGGTGAGTCTCATACTTTGGACATAAATGTGATAATAACAGCATTTTCTAAAACATTACCTTCACTCAGGCTATTGTAGGCACAGAGGATCTAGTTTTAACCAGTAGTAACAGTTTTAAGCTTGTAGTTAATTAACTGACATTGATGAAAGAAGAGCTTCTCTTTGTGTTTGTTGTGCTCTATTGTCTCTAACGTTTGCTTTGTGTCTGCCTGCAGGTACGAGTGGCTGGATCCCAGCATCAAGAAAACAGAGTGGTCCAGAGAAGAGGAGGAGAAGCTGCTTCACTTGGCCAAGCTGATGCCGACTCAGTGGAGGACCATCGCTCCTATAATCGGACGCACTGCTGCCCAGTGTCTGGAGCACTATGAATACCTGCTGTACGGTTTCATATAACTCTGACACACATCTACACACTACATATGCCTAAAACTTATAATAAAAAGACATTTCCAAACACTGAAGACACAAGAGCATGATCCAGAAACTTAAATGACCATGTAGACTTTATTTTACTTATGTCATCGATAAGCATAATCCCTTGAGTTTTGAGCATTTCTAGATCAGTCTACAAAAGACTGAAGTACAGGCTTCACCCACAACACATTATTTATTAGATGCCAAATACAGAAGTATTTAATATAAGCTTGAACTTCATTATATGATTTACCTGTGCATATAGTTCTCTGTGCTCATGGTTTGTGTTTTTTTCTCTATGTGTTTAGAGACAAAGCAGCACAAAGAGACAATGAGGAGGAGACGGGAGAGGATCCTAGGAAGTTAAAACCAGGAGAGATCGACCCTAATCCTGAAACTAAACCTGCCAGGCCGGACCCTGTGGACATGGACGAAGGTACAGTAGCTTTTGTTTGAACTTAAACATCCAAATTAGATTTAAGTTTAGGATTTTCCATAAAATATCCACTTTTGTTTTCTCACTGTGGCCTTTTACATTTGTAGTGATGAAATCCATATGAAGAAGACACGACCACAGATATTAACATGAATATATTAATATAAATATTTCATGTATTTGTAGAATTTGGTATGCAGTAAATCATGCTAGGTTATAATAAATTAAGTTCTCTGTTACCTTTGTGGCTGGGGAAGATGGTAGCTTCATATTAACAATATTTTATGTTTTCTAAGTAAATAAACGACCTGTGTGTTTTTGTTTATCTGACCGTCTGTAGATGAGCTGGAGATGCTGTCAGAGGCCAGGGCTCGACTGGCCAACACCCAGGGCAAGAAAGCCAAGAGGAAGGCCAGAGAGAAACAGCTGGAGGAAGCCAGGTTGGACTCAGTACATGCACACACACAATTACTCTCTTTTTATTGCTCATTTATTCATGCATTTTCCATTCACTAGTTGGCTTGATGTATGAATTTGACAGTTTATTGAAAAATTTAATTTTCAGTTTTTCTGTGACTGCAATTAAACCTAATTTGTGAGCAGTCCCTGTTGCATAGCCATAACTAGTTTTTATATCAATTAGACTTTTTTTTCCTCATGCCTGATGCTCTTAGTTGTAGATCTCGGGTTGTTAAAGCCTATAAAATTATTGACAAGTACCAAAAAAAAAACGTAGGCATAACTGAGTTTCTCGTCATATCCTCCTGCAGACGGTTGGCTGCTCTGCAGAAGCGCAGAGAGCTGAGAGCAGCAGGAATCGATGTTCAGAAGAAGAGGAAGAAGAAGAGAGGAGTGGACTACAACGCTGAAATCCCATTCGAAAAGAAACCCGCATCAGTAATTATCATTGATTGTTTTGCTCATTTGAACAGAATCCACAACACCAGCACAGAGTCTTTTTGAGCTCAACACGTTATTAATTGTTTCCTTTTGTTTACTTTAAGGGTTTCTATGACACTAGCATGGAGAATTACGACGCTCTGGAGCCAAACTTCAAACGACTCCGGCAGCAGCACCTGGATGGAGAACTACGCAAGTCAGTAACATTAAATATTATACTAACACCTCAGACATTAAAGTCTGTGTAAAGTAAGAATAAATATGTGTTCCGAGTTTGACATACCACAGAAAAGTGTGTTGTTAACCATCCTGCCAAATTTGAATGATTAAAAAAATCGCCAAATATATGAAATTAGGCTTCAAAGTTGTGTAAAAGTCTGCCTATTTCTCTGCTCCCAAACGCTGTGGGAGTGGCTGCCGAGTCCGCTGAAGCCCCGCCCCCTACCAAGTGTCACCTGTCAATCAAAGTCACCACCTCTAACCTCTAGCCCATTAAATCCTGAACACAGAAATCTTGAAACACAGTTTGTGAAGCCTAGCTCCACAATTCAAATCTAAATGGTTGAAATGCTTTTTACACCTTTTTTAGAAATATATTTATGACCTATTTAATGTGTTTAGAAGAAAATGTCTGAATTCACTTTACACGGTCTTTAACATTAAATAACACCCTCAGTTAAATGCATTCCCACTGTATGCACAGGTTTCCTCCCAGTTTTTATTCATAACACACGTTGTTTGTCTGCAGTGAACGTGAGGAAAGAGACAGGAAGAAAGACAAACAGAAGATTAAGAAGAAGAAAGAAAGCGATCTGCCGTCTGCCATCCTGCAGACCAGCGGAGTGGCCGAGTTCACCAAGAAACGCTCCAAACTGGTTTTACCGTCACCACAGGTAACCACTATAGACTGACACCAGGGTGCAGGTTGTACATCTTTAACTTTAATGTCCGATAAATCTCTCAGGACCAGCGGAGGTCATACAAACTGGACTGGTTATATAAGGCAGGATATTATAAGGAAACACTGTATGGGGAGATTTCTGTAAACAGGCTGAAGTTTGTACTGTTATCATGATAAATATCCGTCCTGCTAGAGAAGCTTTTACTACTCTACTACCTGTCATTAAATGTACATAATGGAGCTTTGCTTTAGTTTGATTTCAGGACTCATAAAAACTCCTCCGCTCTCTTTTTCCCTCCTTTGTCTTTGTATATTCTTGAAGAGGAGGTTCAAGCATCCCCTCTACATTCTTACTAATATTCTCTCCTACTTGTTATTTCTTCATATTTAATTAATCTTTCCTTTTATAGATCACTGACGCTGAGCTCGAGGAAGTCGTCAAGCTGGGTGTCGCCAGTGAGGTCGCCCGTCAGGCTGCGGAGGAGAGCGAGAGCGGCAACTCTGCCTCCTCCGCCCTCCTGTCAGAGTACAGCGTCACCAACACCATGGCGACGGGACTACGTACCCCCCGCACCCCTGCTGTCCAGGACCGGATACTGCAGGTAACACAGGCACACACCCGATCAGCATCAGTGGGACTCGAAGATTAATCACACAAAGTTTAATTTCAGATCTTTCGACAGCAGCTTTGTTTCTCTAATTAAAAAAATGTGTGTTTGTATTTTGTGTTTTCTCAGGAAGCACAGAACCTGATGGCTCTGACCAACATCGACACTCCTCTGAAGGGAGGCCTCAACACCCCGCTTCACGAGAGCGACTTCAGCGGAGTGACGCCTAAAGGCCAGCAGATACAAACACCCAACACTGTGCTCACCACGCCGTTCAGGTAACACGCTGCTCAGCCTCATATTGATCCTAATATAACAACCTACCTTTTAACTGTATATATTAATATTTGTGCTCATGTCGTCATCTCTAACAGAACTCCTGGACAAGGCCAAGGGGCGGAGGGCCTGACCCCTCAAGTCGGAGGAGCGTTGACCCCACGAGGGGCCATAACCCCCGGTTTGACCCCCGTCCGCACACCGCTGAGAGACAAACTGAATATTAACAGTGAGGAGCAACTGGCCGACCCTGCTTTTTCTAAACACCTGGTAAACACACACTTTCACTCAGTTCTGGATATATGGAGCATATAAACATCCATTTAAAAGCACTAAAAATATAAGTTTAGTTGGATATTTGTCTATTTCAGGTCATTTCTAAGAAGTAACTGAACAGGTTTTCTAATCATAAGCGATAAAATGTAATGAAGCAAAACAGAATCTGCTTATAAATATCACAAATAGACATTATGTAATTAAAACAAATACCTGCAGACTTATTATCACCGTCTTTCTCTGTCACACAGCAAAGAGAAAACCTGCAGCAGCTGAGACAAGGCCTCTCGTCACTTCCTGTTCCCAAAAACGACTTTGAGATCGTCCTCCCCGAAAACGCAGAGAAAGAGCTCGAAGAAACCGAGGCGGAGACCGGGTTCGTAGAGGATGCGGCCGACATACAGGCACGCAAGCAGGTAGGTGTATCCCGCATGCACAGAGACACACGTGCAGAATTTGTACTTTCTGTAGAGCTTGTCACACTTACATTTACTGTGTGTGTGTGTGTGTGTGTGTGTGTGTGTGTGTGTGTGTGTGTGTGTGTGTGTGTGTGTGTGTGTCTCTCAGGCCGTGCGGGATGCAGAGAGAGAGAAGGAGCTGAAGCTGCGACACACTTCTGTTCAAAGAAGTCTCCCCAGACCTACCGAGGTAACGAACACAAACACACATAAATATATAAATGGTTTGATCAATTTCACATCATGTTAAAATGTCATCAGTGTTTCCAGGTCCTCTTATTTAAATCACAGGCAGCAGAAACCTTCATCTTTCAGTGATAAACTAAAGTTCCTAAAAGCTGCTGCAGATTTGATGTCATAGCTTGATTTGTACAGTGCTTCACTTAGGACACGTATTAGCGTGTTGATACCAGTTTGTTCCTCTCCGTGTCTCCAGGTAAACGAGTCCGTCCTCCGCCCCGGCTCCATGGACCCGCTGGCCGACCTCCAGCTGGCAGAGGAGCTGATCAAACAGGAAATGATCACCATGCTGCACCACGACTGCCTGCACCACCCGTCGGCCAACGCCGGCAGCCAGATGCAGCGCGGCAAAGCTCGAGGTCCCGCCTCCACGTCCAACAACGCCTCACACATCTCGTACCTGGAATCACACTCCTACAAACCCGTCAGCACAGAGGAGATGGACCAGGTAACACACACACACACACCATTGATGTTTTACTTTAATATGCTTATACACTATATTTTACTTAAAAATGACTGCAACTAAGGATTATCTAATGATCGATTATTGTCTTGATTCATTGTTCTGTCTATAAAATGTTATAATTTAGTTAAAATGTAATGTTATAATTTCCTAAAGTCAAAGTTAAACCTTTTTAAAGGTCTTGTTTTGTCCATATAAGAGTCCAAACCCCAAAGATACTCAGTTTATTATCATGTAAAAGCAAAGAAAAGCATTAAAATGTCTTGGTTTTTGGCATATTTTGCAGAAAAAATGACTTAAATGATTATTGAAACTGTTATTTATCTTTTTGTCAACTGATTTATTTCACTAAACGTTGCAGCTCTAGTTTGATGATAATGTTTAAGGTTAACTAACAGTGTGTGTGTGTGTGAGATACTGTGACAGTGATCAGTGTCTTAATAACTGTATAACCTGTGTGCCGGTGTATTTTATATAAGAAGTGGTTGTTCATGACGCTGCATACCTGTGTGACGTGTGAATAAACAGGCTAAGTTGATACTGGCAGCAGAAATGGAGGTGGTGAAGGGAGGAATGGGCCACGGAGATCTCAGCATGGAGGCCTACAGCCAGGTGTGGGAGGAATGCTACGGACAGGTGAGCATCAGTCTGTCATCAAGGACTTTCAGCAGCTACATTTCTCCTCACATTAAAAAACACTACCTTTTTTTGTAAATAAATGTTTTTTCAGCTGCTCTCTCTCTCTCTCTCTCTTTCTCTCTCTCTCTCTCTTCCTGCAGGTGTTATATCTACCAAGTCAGAACAGATACACCAGAGCTAACCTGGCATCAAAGAAAGACCGAATTGAAAGCCTGGAGAAGAAACTGGATGTGAGAAAGCACACAAGACACACAAAGAATGATAATACACACAGATTTGTCCTTTTTTGAAGCAGCTATATCTGTTAAAACCAGGCAGGGAGTTCCGGTCCTCTGAAATGAGGCCAACGCGGAAGTAACTTAAAACTGCATTCTATCAAAAGGCCACCAGGGGGCGACCGTTTTGGTGTCAAAAGGACTTCCGTCTCTATACAAGTCAATGGAGAATTCACCAACTTCTCACTTGATTTCTAACCTCAGTAAACGTTTTCAAAATGTGTTTATGGTCTCAATCGCTAGTTTAAAGCCTTCTTCAATGCAGTATGATGTTCATTTGGGACATTTTGGCCTCCCTGATTTTATATGTGACGATAAAGCAGGGTATGCATTAGGGCGTGGCTACGTCGTGATTGACAGGTTGATTGGTTCACAGGTTCAGGAGGGCGCCTCATGCTCCTCCTGATGCCCATATAAGTAGAATCCCTGTTTTTATTTTACCCAGCATGCACCGGAAATGTTCAAGATGGCGCTGCCAAGATCCGATACTATTCGCTTCCAAGCAGCAGTCCACAAACCAATGGGTGACGTCACGGATGTTACGTCCATTTTATATACAGTCTATGGTTAAAACTCTGCACCCGAGAGACCAAATGTCCCAAACTCAGACTTAGAGGTCTATAAAATGAAAATACTGTGATCTAATCATTACCATAACACTGAGGTCCCTGTGTATCTCTCTCTCTTCGCAGGTGAACCGCGGTCACATGACAGCCGAGGCTCGCAAAGCAGCTAAACTGGAGAAGAAACTCAAAATCCTCCTGGGAGGGTTTCAGTCCAGAGCGCTGGGCCTACTGAAGCAGCACGGTGAACTCTGGGAACAGGTAAGAAACACGAGTGTCTATATCTGAGTTTCTACAGTCTGAAGACGGGGATATTTGTCTTTTTTCTCCAGAGAGATGCAGTTAGCTGTAGACTGTAGCTATTGAACATAGTACAGCATTTAGCAGCTTAATAGCCAGATATTTACCCCAGGAGTTGGTAGAGAGTAAAAACAGAGCTAAAAGAGAGTGAATATTAGACCTACATTCAGCAGCAACTTCAAATGAATTATAATGTTGCTCCATAACTGCTGGATGTGGAAATAAACAACTAATCATTAAAAAGTTAAACAAATAAAGTGGCCAAAAAAATCTGTTAATGTAGGTTTAACAACATATTTTAGACTAATTCTTTAAGGTAAAACTTGAAAGGGATGGTTCGCACTTTTTGAAGCAGGGTTGTATGTGACACTTATCCATAGTCAGTGTATTAGCTGCAGTAGATGGCGAACCACAACCCCCAAAATTGGAGAAGTAGACATGGAAGTTAAGCAACTGTGGACGGGGCTGGCAGCAAAATATATTTTAACCACCTAAAAAAAAATCAACATCAGTTTAATACTGATTTTATATTATTTTATACGCTATGTTTAGAATATTTTCACAGCTTTACTTCACTGCCTTTTCCTCAGGCGCTACATTTTCTCAACCATAGATGTACAAATTGTGCTTCAGATCAGCTGTTTGGGTCAGGAAGTGCTGCTGCTTCTGTTACTTTTACTAATATTAAATAAAAAATATTAAACATTGACCAAATATCAAGTGAAATGAACTCCTGACTAGGTTGTAAACACTTCCTCTGCAGGCTGTAGTAAATATATTAATATCTAAGACACTGTTATGACTGTTATTGTACGGTAAAGATGATCATGGTGTTATACTCGATGTGTCCACCAGGTGGAGCAGGCGGCCACAGAGCTCCAGACCTTCAATCAGCTGAAGAAACAAGAAGACACTGCAATTCCCAGGAGACAAGCGGTAATACATTACAGATATATTTACAGTATAAGTGTGTATTTAAATGATGTGTTTGCTCCTTTTAAAACTTTTATCTCTTTTTACCTGTTTCAGTGTTTTTATGTATTTTATTATATTTTTAACCCATTTTTATTTTAACTTGCTCTACTTGTTTTTTTTCTCTAAATGTAAATGTTTATGTATGAAAGGTGCTACATAAATACAGTTATTCTATTATTATTATTATAATGATGATATAAATGATCACTTATTTAAAATTCATTCTCATCCATTTTTTTAGGCTCTGCGGGAAGACGTGGAGAGGCAGATGGAGCGAGAGAGAGAACTTCAGCAGAGATACGGAGAGCTGATCATGGACAGGGAGGCATTGATTAATAGTGCTCAAAAATACTGAGCAACACACACATTCATGCAGACATGCTACACACACACACACATTATGGAGACATTAATATAAAGCTCAAACAGCTGTTCTAAAAATCAAAACGAGTTTCCAGTTTTTCCATCCGAGTCGTCTTATTGAAACTTTTTTTGTCATTTTTCTGATTGTGGCGGAAATTCCAGAGATAAACCCCGCCGTCATGTGCTCAGTGTTGCAGTGATGTCACGGAGCTGAGTAATGAGCATACTCAGTATTCCCCATGTGTTTCTGTATTAGTGACCATTAAAGTTTATTTCAATAACAAACAAAAAAAACCTTGCAGTGAGTCTCTGTTTGGAGTTGTGTTTTTGGTGTTTGTAGCAAGCGGGGAGTTCTGGTCCTCTGAAATGATGCCAACGCGGAAGTAACTAATTGTGGATTGTTGATACCTGAAGGTTTTATACGTGTAAAACGTTCCTCGAGCAAAGATAAGTGATTTAAAACTCAGTCTGTGGGCCGAGCGGGAACTCGTGGGTGGGACCAGCAGGGGAAACACTACTGTGCATATTTAGTGGGTCGCATAATGTGGAAGCAAACCTGGAGGCTAGAAACTTTTTTGGGCATTTGTGCCCGCTGAGCAATTGTTATTGAACTGAATAGACGCCATTTTTGGTCCTGTATCCAGCTCTTATAATACATTTATGGGGAGGACATGATAGAAATTTAAGAGTAGAAAAAAAAAAAATCACCAAAGCACGATCCGTCCTCATTAAAGTGTGCAGGCCAGGCGGGGAGTTCCGGTCGTCTGAAATGATGCCAACGCGGAAGTAACTTAAAACTGCATTCTATCAAAAGGCCACCAGGGGGCGACCGTTTTGGTGTCAAAAGGACTTCCGTCTCTATACAAGTCAATGGAGAATTCACCAACTTCTCACTTGATTTCTAACCTCAGTAAACGTTTTAAAAATGTGTTTATGGTCTCAATCGCTAGTTTAAAGTCTTCTTCAATGCAGTATGATGTTCATTTGGGACGTTTTGGCCTCCCTGATTTTATATGTGACGATAAAGCAGGGTATGCATTAGGGCGTGGCTACGTCGTGATTGACAGGTTGATGGGTTCACAGGTTCAGGAGGGCGCCTCATGCTCCTCCTGATGCCCATATAAGTAGAATCCATGTTTTTTTTACCCAGCATGCACCGGACATTTTCAAGATGGCACTGCTCAGATCCGAAACTGGTCCGGTTTGTAGCAGTAAAGTTTAAAGGGTCAGTTCACCCAAATCAGAACAGTAGTTTTCCCTCTTTTCATCCAGACATGCAGATAGCTTCAAGAAACCTCTCATCTAAACAAAATTACTACATTAAGAAACCAGAAACTGATCTTTTTGTAAAGGAAAATCAGTGATGTAAAACTTAAAATGTATCTTTAATGATGTTAATCTATTGAAACTATCTGTGACAAAATGTTTTTAGGTTGTCCGTCCTTTTTTTATTAATGAGCACGATATCTGAAGAACACCTTGAAGGAATTTCTTCAAATTGGCACAAATTTCCACTTGGACTCAGGGATGAACTGAATAGATTTTGGTGGTCAAAGGTCACTTTAATTTATTTTTTGCATCCAGACAAACATGAATGTATAATGCAACTTGACTTGTTGGCGGAGGCAGACAACTACAAGACTTTGAATTTTCATAATCTGATATTTTAATAATTAAACTCGAGTCCAGTCCAAATTTTCTAGAACAAACTTTTATTCATAGAGCAGCTTTGTACATCAGTCGTCACAAAGCGCATCACAAACAAAAGACAATATAAAAATAAATAAACTAGAGATATAAAGATGAAAAAATAACAGAACTGGTTTACAGAAAGTTATTGAAATAAAAAGTAAAGGTATGTAAGAAAGGGCGTGTGTGTGTGTGTGTGTGAGACATCCTCAGCAGGCAAGGAAGGACATCCCGCTCCTCCAGTACGAACTCTGAGAGAAAGAAAAGGGATTTATTGTAGTTTCACTCTGAAGTTCACACTAAATTAGGTCACTTTTAAAGGATGGGTCCACATTTTTTAAGTCTGTCTTAATCAGGCGGGGAGTTCCGGTCCTCTGAAATGATGCCAACGCAGAAGTAACTTAAAACTGCATTCTATCAAAAGGCCACCAGGAGGCGACCGTTTTGGTGTCAAAAGGACTTCCGTCTCTATACAAGTCAATGGAGAATTCACCAACTTCTCACTTGATTTCTAACCTCAGTAAACGTTTTCAAAGTGTGTTTATGGTCTCAATCGCTGACATCAGATGAATAACTCCAATGTAAAATACGGAGAGATTTATCTGGTGGTGATCGCCTTCATCAGCATGGTGTGAACTCATTTGGCTTAAATGTAACAGACTTTCATTTATATGTAAAAGTTCAGCACTGCAGGTTTAAGACAGACCGGAAAAACCCAAATCCATCCTTTAAATGAAGTGTGTCCAGTATGTGTGTTTGATCGTAGGTGTGTGTGTGTGTGTGTGTGTGTGTGTGTGTGTGTGTGTGTGTGTGTGTGTACTTACTGTGTGTCTGTAGTTGTATCTTCTGATGGCCTCTCTGATGTGACAGGGCTGGATGGCTCCGCTCGGAGGTTCAACTGTAGCCGGAGAGCTCTGAAACACACAACACGGTTTTAATCCACCTGTAGCCTCAAATCAGGAAATACACTCATTTCACATCTTTGGTATAATTACTGAGAATGTGGGATTTTAAACACACTGAGGAGGAGCTGATATACTATTACTAACACATATTTTGAGATTGCAATGTGGCGTTATTATTTTTATTATGTAACAGAACTTATAAAAGGCAAGTTACTATTAAAATAGTGTCTCCTGACCTCAAGATCAATATGTTTACATGCCAGTGTGACATCAACCAAACTTAAAAAAACAACCAATTACAGCTGCAACAATCAGTTAATTAATGGATTAGTCATTAAACAGAACTATTATGATGATTAATTATCCTTTTTTTTTTAACAAAAGTGCAAAACCTTTGACAATAACACTGGTATCATTGTTAATATGATAAAGAAAGGTAATTTTCCGACTTCTAAACTATCACTCACAGCTACAACAATTGTTACATCCCGCCTAGACTATTGCAACTCCCTCCTCTTCAGTCTCCCCCACAAGTCCCTCCGTAAGCTCTAACTGGTCCAGAACTCAGCTGCTCGAATTATCAATCTATCAATCATATCACTCCTGTTCTTCAACAACTTCACTGGCTTCCTGTCAAATTTCGCATAGACTTCAAAATCCTGCTTCACACTTTTAAGGCCATCCACAACCTCGCCCCCCCCCCCCCCCCCCCCCCCTCAATCATACCTCTCTGACCTCCTCCACATCAACACTCAGATCAGCCTCTTCCATCAGCCTCACTGTTCCCTCTGCCTGTCTGTCCACCCTGGGGTCCAGAGCCTTCAGCCGCTCCCCCCCCCCGACATCAGGAACATTAACTCTCTATCCATCTTCAAATCCTGTCTAAAAACCCACCTCTTCAAACTTTCATACTCACTCTAATTTGTCATCCACCCTGCAGTTTTCTGATTTTATTTGTTTTTTTATTGCACTTACATCCTGTCCTTTTGCTCTTTTAAATCGTTGTTGATATGTTGTGTAAGGCAACCTTGAGTGCCCTGAAAGGTGCCTTAAATAAAATGTATTATTATTATCATTATTATTATTATTATTATTATTAACAAGCATGGCGGAAAGCAACATTAACATGACTACCAGCTTCACATGGTGGAGGACTTCAGCAGTGTCGAAGTGGTTTGGTTACAAAAAGATAAGATGTACAATAAACTATGGAAATAAGTTGTTTTTTTTTAAAAGTGCAAGATGACTTTAACAACAAACCGGGGCAATACAACAAACTATTTCACTGCTCTGTGAGGAGTGTTTTATCATATCGTCAAGAATCTTATTATCACAGAAATATTGTGATATTATTTTAAGGCCATATCAACCAACTCTTAGTTCCAGCTTCTCAAATGTGCATCAATCCTCAACATATATGATAGTAAATTAAATATCTTTACACATTTAGACTGTTAGTCAGACAAAACAAGCAAACTGAAGACTCCTGTGGCTTCTGAGAAACTGTGAATGCCATTTTTTTTTAGACTAAATGAATAATAGAGAAAATACTACAACCCTACAATCAATATTTAATAAAACGGGACTACAGTAAGCACACACACACACACACACCTTTTTGCGTTTCCTCTGTCGTGCTCGGCCGTCCAGACTGCCGTTGCCTTGTTGGAGGGGTTTAGCGGAGTGGGAGGAGCCTGGAGTGGAGGGAGGGGTCGCCTCAGGTGAGTCTGGGTCCTTCTTTACCTGGAGGAGAATAAAAGAGGAAGAACACATATAAACATATTCACTTAAAACATAACGGTGAGATCTAAAAACCCTGCTGTAAGTGATTGTGTGTGTGTGTACCTCGGTGTGTGTGTTGTAGTGAATGTAGCTGGCAGAGATCACATGACTGATAGGATTGGTCTTCGCCATCATTTCCTGTTTCACCAGCAGCGACAAATCTACAATCTGAAGAAAGAGAACGACAGAAAGAAACAGGAGATGGTTTTTACGACACAGAAAAGTGTCAACCATACGCTTATAAAGTAGATAGGAGACAGCGTTACCTGGGCAACGGTCTCATAGGCCAGGTATGACAGGATCTCCATGGCCATGCTGTTAGGTTTCAGCTCCAGGCTGCTACAGTCCAACCAGTCCCGAAACTTGGAAGCTTTCTTAGCTGGACTCACATTTACACACAAAAACAAACACATGCAAACATGAAAGGAAGAAATTAAATGAGGTTTGTGTTTTGGCACCAAGTTAAAATACTGATTCATTACACTCCCTACATGAATTTAATCTCTGTGCAGCAGGCATCTACATCATCATTAAATCAAAATACTAACTTAATACCAAGTGGGGAGTCCCGGTCCTCTGAAATAAGGCCAACGCTGAAGTAAGTTAAAACTGCATTCTATCAAAAGGCCACCAGGGGGCGACCGTTTTGGTGTCAAAAGGACTTCCGTCTCTATACAAGTCAATGGAGAATTCACCAACTTCTCACTTGATTTCTAACCTCAGTAAACGTTTTCAAAATGTGTTTATGGTCTCAATCGCTAGTTTAAAGCCTTCTTCAATGCAGTATGATGTTCATTTGGGACATTTTGGCCTCCCTGATTTTATATTTGATGATAAAGCAGGGTATGCATTAGGGCGTGGCTACGTCATGATTGACAGGTTGATTGGTTCACAGGTTCAGGAGGGCGCCTCATGCTCCTCCTGATGCCCATATAAGTAGAATCCCTGTTTTTATTTTTCCCATCATGCACCTGAAATTTTCAAGATGGCGCTGCCCAGATCCGAAACTATTCTCTTCCAAGCAGCAGTCCACAAACCAATGGGTGACGTCACAGATGTTACGTCCATTTTATATACAGTCTATGATTAATACTCAACACCTAAAACCATTAAGATGAAAACTGATTTCTTGTGTCAAACTCTGCGCAGTGAAGCGAAAACATCCGAGTGATAAAACAAGTAAGTGAGACACATTTTTGAGTGTGTGGGGGAATCTCACCGAAGCTCAGCTGTCGACTCTCACAGAACTCAGAGTACTGAGCCGGGTCCATGGCTCGAGTCTGACGCTCCAAACGCTGAAGACACACACACACACACACACACACACACACACACACACACACACACACACACACACACACACACACACACACACACACACACACACACACACACACACACAGAGAGTTAATACAAATGTTAATAATAATCCCTGGTTTCAATAAAAATGTAAAAAATCATTCACTGTGAAGACCTCTGACCTCCATCCGCTCCTGTTTGATGGGATCTACTTCCTGTCGATCGGCCAATGACAGAAGCTCGCCCGTCTGATCCAACCACACCAGGAAATCCTGGGCCAATCGTTGCCTCCGCTGGTTACCGCCGGCAACACCAGCAGCAGCAGGAGCAGGAGCAGCAGCACCTGCACCACCTAAGAAAACACCCAATATATCAATAAGTAGGACTAAAAGTGATGATTAAATTAACTTTTTAAGCTTCTTATATTTTAAAAATGTTAAATGTGTGTTTTTTATGAATGTGTGCATACCTGCGTCCTGTGTCACGTCTTCCTCCTCGAGACTTTTGAGTAGTTTTGATTTATAATCTCTAAACTGGAGGTATTTTAATAGCCGCGCCACTTTCCTCTGATCAGGAGACAGAAGACAGACAGTCAGAGACAAAATGAACCAGAGACAGAAAACTACAAACATAAAAAGAGAAGTTAGATTTTATCATAGATTTAAGGTGTTACGTTACCTTGTCTCTCCTCATCAGGAACAGGATGTCCTCAGCCGAGATGACCCTTGACCCACGAAGAGACGCCCCCTCGCAGGCCTGATGCAGCTAATAAATTAAACCCAGTTAGATATCACAGTGTTAGTTATATACATTTTAGAAGAGATGTTAGATGTAGTTAATAGACGTGGTTTTAAGGTAGTCACAGTAATAATGTTTACTGTTCTCATTTTCTCCTTCTTCCCTCCTCTGTCATAGAAAAGTATAAAGAAATCATGTTATAAATGTGGATTTTAGTCTTTTAATTGATACCACATTGAAATCTGTAGATGGTAGAGTTTCTGTCATGCTGATCAGTGTTGTGTCTTACAAATAAAATGATATATTTTACCATTTCAGTTCTAATGTTACATTTATTTGGTATAAAATGAATTATAAAAATCAGTCAAACCTTTAAAAGTTAGGGTTAGGGTTAAGATGACAGCTTCAGACCTACAAACTAATGAGTTTCTGACTTCTTATCAAATCAAAAATTCAATTCTGGAGCAAAATCGGACTAAAAAAGATCTGAAACTCAGAAATCATTATATTTACAGTTGATTATGGCCTTAAAAAGCTTCTTTAAAAAAAACAACTTTATTGTCATAATTGTATTTTATACATGTTGCTACATTGTGATGACAACATTTTTTATGTGATTTGTCACCCAGTGATGATAAAACATAATAACTTTTAATTAATATAGCAATTAGTTAAAAGTAAATCAATAATATTTACAGTACTGATTATTACAGTATATTAAAATGCATAAAGTTCACTGTCCTCTTCTGAATGAAAACATACATTAATTTAAAAAAAACTGAACTTCTGCTTGATATCTGATTTTTATTTTTTCTTCTATTATTCATTTAATCTATGATGTTTTTATTTTTTTTAAAGCCGAGACAAGTCTAGGTTACCATAGTGATGAGCTGCGTGTGCACGATGTCCTCCACCAGAGCTGCTGTCTCTTGCAGTGGCCTGCGAGCGTCTCCCAGAGCGAACCTGACACACACACACACACACACACACACACACACACACACACACACACACACACACACACACACACACACACACACACACACACACACACACACACACACACACACACACACACACACACACACACACACACACACACACACACACACACACAGTGAATCCTCTGAGACTTACAGCCACACAGCAGCTGTTAATGAGCTGCTAATCGTTGCTCATTAAGAACCTTTAAGTTGTGTGTTTGGATTTATTTATATATATATAAATATTATAGTAGTGTATAGTATAGTGATTATTTATATTAAACTATCACTGTTAATGTGCTCAATTCTCATCATTTTATTTAAGTGCTGCCAGATGATAAAACTGCACCAATATAACAAACATCAGGCATTAAAGTGCTTGATGGACTATTGTTCGATAAAAAACAACGAACTGAAGCTATGAAGACATTTATTACAGTTATTTATATGTAAAAATAGATTTCATCATTTTAACCTAAACTAAAAAATTGTGTTCGTACAACAGTGAAGAAAATGTCTATTTCAATCTGTGGGATGAATCTGTGGATATGGAGTTAAAACAAAGAACACACAGACACACACACACTCAAAAACACATGTACACACACACACACACACACACACACACACACACACACACACACACACACACACACACACACACACACACACACACACACACACACACACACACACACACACACACACACACGTACGTACACAGGTGAGGTGCCTGGGCCTCACAAACACTTTGACCACAATTTGGTCAAACCTCAATTTGCATCCAGAGAAGCCACTTCCATCATGGCTGACTAACCTAAACCCACATCCTGAGGCTCATTCCTTCTCTCAACTCCTTCCCAATCTCTCCTTCCATTGTCTCTCTCTACACACACACACACACACACACACACACACACCTGACCAGACCCCTTCCTCACCCCACCTGTGCTGTGATTGGCTGGCTGCAGCTGTCAGTCAGCAGAGGTGAGCCTGGCTTTGGTTTGGGGTTGTGGGAAGGTTGGCTTCAGGTTCAGAGGTTGGCTTCAGTGTGAGTGTTGGTTTTAGGTTTTAGGTTTTAGGTTTTGGGGTTTAGTCGGGTTTCGACCTCTCTGACCACCAACAACTCATCTCAACATCAACACACAACGCAGGGTGAGTACCCCCAAAACAAACACACACACACACACACACACACACACACACACACACATACCAATGACAGGCCACAACATGCACGTGTGTGGTTTCTTTTGAAAAGGTTGAATTTCATAAAGAATATCTGCAAACTAAATATTTATGTTTGAGTTAAATATGTAGGAATATAAAGTTAAAGCTGCACACTCATCACGCAGATGCATTGATTTAAACACTTATAAAAGTAAGAAGTTATACCACCATCTTTTATCTTCTTTATTATCAGTTTATTTACAGTTTCACAATCTCTCAGCAGAATTTTAATTTAACATTTTCAAATTACCTTTCTTTGGATTTCAGGATATAAATTCAATTAAAAAAATAAATAAATAAACTTATTAAACTTTTTTGATCTTTCATCTTCTGCAAAATCTGTTATTAATTAAAAAGTGTCCATTAACTTCAAACAGACTTCATGTTAAATCATCTTTATTGTCCATTGACCCGCTGCTGCTGAAAATATTAATGAAGATTTATTTGCAAAGCTGCTCTGAAAGTCCAGAGCTGATAAAATACATGTGGAATGATTAGTGATGATGTCATTGTAATATGTATTTAACAAACTTGTGAACTAATTCTATATCACTGAGCATAACAACGTTTTTCCTTTTATTATATGTTTGTAACATCATTTGTAGGGTTGATGAGAGTTTTTATAATATTTGTGTTTCCCAAATTTCCTTGAGGCTGTTTGTTTTTATTTTTTTGCATCTTGAGTCAAAAAAGTTCTTAGTGTGATTTTTGTGTCTCTGTCATTTGTTAAATTAAACAGGTTGCCATGGCGTCCAATAGTCTGTTCAGCAGCAGCAGCCCGATGCTGTACTGGGGTGAGTCTCCTCACGTGTGTGTGTGTGTGTGTGTGTGTGTGTGTGTGTGTGTGTGTGTGTGTGTGTGTGTGTGTGTCTTACATCATGCTCTGTAGCTCGGGGATGAAGCTGGTCCTAGAAGCAGGACGGTCTTTAGAACTGGAGGCGGTGGAGCCGGCCATGGGGCTGCTCATAACCACACCAACCTGAAGACATGAAACACAACAATGAAATAAAACTGCATTTAAGTAGAAATCCAAATTAACAGAAGAAGCATTTTAACTCACCATCACACCACATGTACAAAATCTGTGTCTGATCTTTTATCTAAAAACATGTAGCATGTCTAGACTCATTTTTGTAAATCTAAACAGATGATGTCATCGATAAGCAAACTGAGTAATGTCAAGATCAATATTTGACCTCAACTTCCACACAAAGATATCAGTCACTGAAGACAAAGGAGTATTTTACAGTGGTGGAAGAAGTATTCTGATCATTTACTTAAGTAAAAGTAACAATACAGCAATGCAAACATACTCCATTACAAGTAAAAGTACATAGTAGTGGTTTGGTCCCTCTGAACTAAAGCTGTCAAATAAATGTAGTGGAGTAGAAAATACAATATTTCACCCAAAACTTAAGTAAATATACTTAGTTACTTTTCACTAGTACTATTAAATGACCACTTAAAATAACTTTGGTCACTTTAAGGATCATTTAACCAAACAAAACGATCCAACTCTGCAGAATAGAGCTTAAAATAACAAGATAGCAGAGCAGCTTTGAGGCGAATCAACACACGCACGCGCGCACGCGCACGCACACGCACACACACACACACACACACACACACACAAACACACACACACACACACACACACACACACACACACACACAGAGGACAGGTGGTGTGACCGCAGTAACTTCCCCTCCGGCAGTGAATCTGAATAATAATACAGCTCAGTTGCCTCCTATTCAAACACTGCGGTGAATAAAACACAATGCAGCAAACAAAAACGGTAGAAAAGAAAGGTTGATAGAGGGAGGAGGACAGGAGAGGAGGTGTAGGAGGAGAAGCACAGAAAAAAATCAGCTCAAAATAAGTCTAATTACTCACCAAACTCGTAGAAAGCACTGCTCGCTGTTGTTGTTACTTTTTCGTTTGGTTTAGTTTTACGACGCGATTTGATGACGTTTATCGAACGCTGCAGCGCCGCAAAGGATGCTGGTAGTTGTAGTTATTTTTGCCATTTTGTGTCAAAAACGTGTTTGGTGTCTCTCTCCCTCGACCAATAATATATTTATTGATGTATTTTTGCACAAATATCGAGTGGAAGAGGGATAAAGGTAGAACATATCAAATAAATAAGTGGTATGTTAAATACAGCATATTTAGCAGCTATAATATCCAGATCAATACTAGATTAAATTAAAAGTTTAGCCTGATATGATTATCAATGTTAATGGCCAGTAGGTGGCAATCAGGCTGAAACCTCAGTAATTAATCTCTTTGTTTTGTTACCGTATATATTTTGCAAATTCAGGTCATAAATTCAGCTAAGTTATATTTCTAATCCAGTTTATCAACATTTTAAGTTGTGAGTTTCATAAAATAAGATGAGATAACCCTTTATTAGTCCCATGATCGGGACATTTACATTATTGCAGCAGCAAAGTGGATAATAAAAAATATTTTTTAAAGAATAAATAACAATAAATAAGTAAGTACAAAAGCAATAAATAAAACAATAGTTGTAAAAAAAAAAAAAAATTACACTTATTCTCTCATATACTTATCAGAAGTTCTTATAATACATCCATGAACTGGGATCCAACATATTTGCCGCACTTAATGATTTCCCGACACAAAATCAAATCTGCTCAGCTTTAGTCCGTAAAGGAAAGTATGAATATATTATAGAAAGGCTCCAAACCACAATTAGGAAGAATGCTTTATAATTAGATCCCTTATGCAAAAAAAAGTTTGATCTGGATTAAATATTAATATGAAATGTTTAAAGTCATGCCACCCAAAATTCTTTGGAAATGTGAGGACACTGCTGTCTCTTCTTCTTGCTGTTATTTTATGCTTGTTATTACTAAATTACAGTTATTTAGCTTATCTGACAATTATTTAAAGTGTAAATGTGAACTTGAATGTATTTTTTTTATTTGTTAATTTCTTCCTAAATAAATAAATAACATTGAGAACGGATATGGCAAAAAAAACATCTATCTCTGTCTATTGTTCCCTCTCAGATCCTGTGGTGAAGTGTCGGCCGCCACCATCGCCCACCAACCGCCAACTGGACGACCAGGGGATGAGGTCGCTCCACCACCGCAGCACAGCACCACCCAGAGGCCTGATGCAGACCGACAGTCCGAACTTCCTCTGCAGCAGCATGCCGCAACACTGGAGGTGTAACAAGACCCTTCCTAGAGCCTTCACTGTGAGCACTCATCTATCCATCTAACATTAATTCAATTTAAAGCTCTGAGATACTTTTACATACCACCTTTTTCAAAGTTAAAGGAACTGTCCTAACCTTCCTCCATCCTCCATCCTCCAGGTGGTTTCCCTGGGCAACGACGTGCCAGATGGCGTGGTTGTCACGGTGATGGCCGGCAACGACAACAACAGCAGCGCCGAGCTACGCAACGCCACAGCGACCATGAAGCAAGGATACGCCCACTTTAATGACCTACGCTTCATAGGACGCAGTGGGAGAGGTTAGAGACTGAAACTATATTTAATTCATATAAACTTCAGATATAAAGAGGCCTGAATTTGGATGTTATGAGAAAAGAGATAGAAGGTCGTCATCGCATAGAGTTAAAACCATGCAGGATAAAATATAAAGTGTAAAGTGGGAGAAAGTATACAAATAGAGAGCTGGAAATGTGCATATGTTTAAAACTTGACTACTGTCGCATGTTATCCTATTTAAAGCTGAATTCTCTTTAAATTGCTTTAATTCTCCTGTATGTGTCTTTTTGTGTTATTTTTCCAGGTAAGAGCTTCACCCTTACAATCAACGTGCTGACTTCGCCACCTCAGATCGCCACACTACACGGCGCCATCAAGGTTACGGTGGACGGGCCGCGGCTGCCGAGACGTTAGTACACAACAGACAACAGAAAAAAGTCACTTTTTAAAAAATGTATTCCCAAGCTTGCAGTCATTCTTACTTTCTTTATTTCTTCCCATCTCTCAGGACAGAGGCAGAAGGAGGTGAAGACAGGAGTTTTCAGGCCATCCTGCAGTAGCACAGCATTATCAGGTAAGAAAGGAGAGAGTCACTTTAATCCATATTTTTTAATTTAAAGCTCCAGGATGTGAAAAATCAGTGGTAGTTTTTAAAGAAGACAAATCTGCTTCATACTGTACATTTTTAGAATAAAGGAAAATGGTCTTAATAAAAAAATCTTATTTCTTTCCAGATTGTAGATCCTTTTCCTCCTCCCTCTGGACCAATGAGCCATCCTTCCTGGGTCAGGTAACCTCTCTGACTTCTCCTTTCACTCCAAGTCCCAGAATGCACCACGTTCCTGCCCTCTCCTACTCCACCCAGCCTTCGCCATACACCTCCTACTTGTCTGCTCCTCCTCCTCCTCCTCCTCCCCCTCCGCTCAGCCACAGTGGTGCGTTCCAGCCAAGCAGCTTCTACTACGGACCGAACCAATCGCTGCAAACCGTGGGGGAGGACCGCAACGTTGTCACAGCACTTACCAATTATATTGAAGGGGCGTGTTTCTCTATCAGGGGGGAGGAGCCTGTCTGGAGGCCATATTGATCGCAGGCGGGGATTTCCGGTCCTCTGAAATGAGGCCAACGCTTAAGTAACTTAAAACTGCATTCTATCAAAAGGCCACCAGGGGGCGACCGTTTTGGTGTCAAAAGGACTTCCGTCTCTATACAAGTCAATGGAGAATTCACCAACTTCTCACTTGATTTCTAACCTCAGTAAACGTTTTCAAAATGTGTTTATGGTCTCAATCGCTAGTTTAAAGCCTTCTTCAATGCAGTATGATGTTCATTTGGGACATTTTGGCCTCCCTGATTTTATATGTGACGATAAAGCAGGGTATGCATTAGGGCGTGGCTACGTCGTGATTGACAGGTTGATTGGTTAACAGGTTCAGGAGGGCGCCTCATGCTCCTCCTGATGCCCATATAAGTAGAATCCGTGTTTTTTTTATCCCGGCATGCTCCGGAAATTTTCAAGATGGCGCTGCCCAGATCCGAAACTATTCGCTTCCAAGCAGCAGTCCACAAACCAATGGGTGACGTCACGGATGTTACGTCCATTTTATATACAGCCTATGATTGATCGCCAGACAGTAACCATATCCCAAAGACACGGTCGACAAAGGGCGTGACTGTCGTAGACCACGATGGACAAAGCCAGTAGTCTACGGAGGATTCCAGCTATTCCCTCCCTTACCCTTTGCATCACCTGTCACCTAGCAACCGTGACAGCTGCAGTTGACAATCAGGATGCAGCTAATACAAATCAAACCAAACATTTGTACCATTTATTAGAAGAAATGGAGATGCATCACCACCATCACCAGCACCCATGTGTAGATTGGTTAAGCTGTGTACTTTCAGTTAGTTAACATCAGTAAGTTAATGTAGTTTATATGGTAAATGTCATTTAACTTTGACAATATAATTTCATATTTAAAATAACCCTAACCTTACTTTAATATTAAACATGTTCTTGTCATTATCAGAGTGTTTTAACATTTGTGAGATGAAACCAAATATGTATATTTAAAAGTGTAATTATTGGCTGCTGTTAGAGTTGGAAACATAATCATCATCAGCGAGCAATGAATAGGTTGGGCTACGAAGAATTTACCTGTTGGATCTACAAATCGGGGAAAAGCGAAAAGGATGCCTCATTTCTCGGCCAAATGTGTAGGAGACATTGAAATAGGAACCGCTGTGATGCATTCAGTCTTCTAATGCAGCTTTTGAAGGTTGCAGCTCCTGAATTTTGACTTTTTGTTTCTCTTTTTTAAATGCTGAGAAATCTTCAGACTACGTTCTTTTGATTTGTGTATACTTTGCTGATAAAGTTGATTTTATTTATTGCATTATTATAAATGTATTTATTTATCTATTTATTGCTTTTGACTATTATTTAATCAATGTACTTATAATTTGTTTTTCATAATAAATAATCTAATAAAAAAATTATTAAAGGAGTTTCCACTTTTCTATTAAAGTTTTACAATGTATTTATTACACAGTATGAACATTTCTAACCAAAAGAGTTTATTAGAGCAGCAAAAATAGCATAAACTTCAGAACATACAAAATATATCATCTCATTAACAATCACACAATGAACCCAGAACTTTTGAATAATTAGTCTTTGATCGGCCTGTAAAAGCAATTTCACAAACCCTTTTTATAATCAGTATTTGGGTTTTTCTTTGCTGATTTGACATAAAACACTGTTGGTGCAATTCCCGTCCTGGTATGGTGACACAGTTGGAGTGCACTGAAGACGTGGTCACAAATCAATCATTGCTGGTTGACGTAAAAGCAGGCGGGGAGCTCCGGTCCTCTGAAGCGATGCCAACACGGAAGTAACTTAAACTGCATTCTATCAAAAGGCCACCAGGGGGCGACCGTTTTGGTGTCAAAAGGACTTCCGTCTCTATACAAGTCAATGGAGAATTCACCAACTTCTCACTTGATTTCTAACCTCAGTAAACGTTTTCAAAATGTGTTTATGGTCTCAATCGCTAGTTTAAAGCCTTCTTCAATGCAGTATGATGTTCATTTGGGACATTTTGGCCTCCCTGATTTTATATGTGACGATAAAGCAGGGTATGCATTAGGGCGTGGCTACGTCGTGATTGACAGGTTGATTGGTTCACAGGTTCAGGAGGGCGTCTCATGCTCCTCTTGATGCCCATATAAGTAGAATCGGTGTTTTTATTTTACCCAGCATGCACCGGAAATTTTCAAGATGGCGCTGCTCAGATACGATACTATTTGCTTCCAAGCAGCAGTCCACAAACCAATGGGTGACGTCACGGATGTTACGTCCATTTTACATACAGTCTATGCGTAAAACACATCACTACTGACCAGCGTGAAAAGTTGTCACAGACTTCAGTAAACGGTTAAATACAGAGAATCACTTACAGGTGATTAATCAGACTTGTGTGAACTCATTTGGCAAGAGCTTGAATGTTAATGTCTCACACTCCAGCTTTAAATATTTGTTCTTAAATACAAAAAAATCTAAGTTTAAACAGATTTAAATATCCTAAAATAGAAACAGAGTCAAAGTTTAACAATGGTGGATTTCTTGTAAAAAGAGATGAAATGATGAGATGAAGAGAAAAGTCTATTTTATGTTCGGCTGAGCCA
This sequence comes from Scomber scombrus, assembly GCF_963691925.1. NCBI lineage: Eukaryota > Metazoa > Chordata > Actinopteri > Scombriformes > Scombridae > Scomber > Scomber scombrus. The sequence continues at coordinate 27,863,004 of NC_084981.1, read as the reverse complement.
CAGAAGAACTGACAGGGTTACTAAATTATTCTCGACACAAATCTGATTCAGCTTGATATTGAAATCGTCTGCAGAGGTTTGTGATTATATCGGCGGTTCAGTGTCGAGCGTCCGGCTGTAACGCGTTGAGTTCAGCTACTCTCCTGCTCCACTCCTCCTCTGTCATCTCTTCTTCTTCTCCTCCGTCCTTCACATACTCCTGGACCCAATCCTCTCCTGAAGCACAGAAGATCACGTGATGAATATGAAGTTGTGTGTGTGTGTGTGTGTGTGTGTGTGTGTGTGTGTGTGTGTGTGTGTGTGTGTGTGTGTGTGTGTGTGTCCTCACCATTGCAGGTCAGAGCGGTGCACACCCAGTTTCCACAGGCACACACACACTTGTTACACTCCATCCGAGTTTCAGCTCCGTCCTCGAACACTTCGTCCTCCAGAGCGCACTCTAAAAACACACACACACACACACACACACACACACACACACACACACACACACACACACACACACACACACACAGAAAGACACACACACACACAAACACACACACAGAAAGACACACACACAGAGACACACACATAAAGACACACACAAACACACAAACACACAGACACACACACACAAACACACACACACACACACAGAAAGACACACACACACGCACACACACACAGACACACACAAACAAACACACACACACACACAGACACACACACACAAACACACACACACACACACACACACACAAGCCAGGAAAGTTTAACCACGTTTGTCCATGAGTTTTACACTTGAATCTCTTTATTTTTTTGCTATACCGTCTAAACCAAACGTGTCTCTAAAGATTTCATTAGTCAGATTCAGACTGGATCTAAACATCTATAATGTCTGTGTATTCATCACGCATGCTTTTATATTTTACTCACAAATAGATGGGTTTTAGATCTTAGCTGGTATAAAACACAAATCAATCAAGTTCATTAATGCAAGGTGGAGGACTTAAAGGAGAAACAGCTTTTTTCTAGCAGGGCACAATTCATATATAAACAAATGACCTGTCTGAGAGGCTCACACTTGCAAATGCAGTTTATTTTAAAAACTAACTTCATAAGGCTTTCTAATAATCTTTATTTATTGACTTAAGGATATATATATATATGTGTGTGTGTGTATAAATGTGTGTGACATTTGACATTATATTCTGTCCTTTGTGCTTTTTATGTACTTTTAATTGCTAGTTTTGATAAGTGCTATAACCTTATTATTATTATTATTATTATTATTATTATTATTATTATTATTATTAGTCATAGTAGTGGTAGTAGTAATAGGGTTAGTAGCAGTAGAAATCTTTGATTTTCTCTCAGTTCTGGAAACAATGAAGTTTTTATAGAAGTGAAAATTATTTGTCAAATACAGCTGGTTGTGCTTTTGCATGTGCGTCATTTGTGTGTGTGTGTGTGTGTGTGTGTGTGTGTGTGTGTGTGTGTGTGTGTGTGTGTGTGTGTGTGATTACTTCTCTCTGGTGGATGGTAGGTGGGCGTCAGACAGTTAATAAACTCATTTAAACTCAGCTTCCAGTCTGCGTTTTCATCTGAGAGCTCAATCAAAGCATCAACACACAGAGACCTGAGAGAAAGAGAGAGAGAGAGAGAGAGAGAGAGAGAGAGAGAGAGAGAGAGAGAGAGAGAGAGAGAGAGAGAGAGAGAGAGAGAGAGAGAGAGAGAACTTCATGGATTTTAAATTACAAGGATGTATTCACTTTTTTTTAACCCTCCTGTTATCCTCGAGTCAAGGAAGGAAGGGAGGGAGGAAGGGAGGAAGAAGGAAGGAAAGGAGGAAGGAATGGAGGAAGGAAAGGAGGAAGAAGGAAGGAAAGGAGGGAGGGAGGGAGGGAGGAAGGAAGGAAGGAGGCAGGGAGGAAAGAAGGACAGAAGGAAGGGAGGAAGAAGGAAGGAAAGGAAGGTGGAAGGAAGGGAGGGAGGGAGGGAGGAAAGAAAGAAGGAAGGAAGGGAGGGAGGAAGAGAAGAAGGAAGGGAGGAAGGAAAGGAAGGAAGGAAGGAAGGAAGGAAGGAAGGAAGGAAGGAAGGAAGGAAGGAAGGAAGGAAGGGAGGAAAGAAGGAACAGTCAAAACAGACGGGGTCAATTTGACCCGGGAGGACGACACAAAGGTTAAAGCAGAATATCAGATATAAAACAAATGAAATTTTCAGTCTGTACCTCAGTAGCAGATTCGTCTCCAGAGTATTAGAGTATGTGAGGTTGAGGGCCGTCTCGTTGTGTCTCAGGAAGCTCAGAAACTCTTTGGAATCAAGCTGCAAATCCCCGTTATTGTACATCTGTAACACACAAACAATTTGCATTTATAGTTATTTTCCAACAGAATATCTAATAAAGAGAATATAGAGTTGGCTTGTTGTGTCCAGGCGGGGAGTTCCGGTCCTCTGAAATGAGGCCAACACGGAAGTAACTGCATTCTATCAAAAGGCCACCAGGGGCGACCGTTTTGGTGTCAAAAGGACTTCCGTCTCTATACAAGTCAATGGAGAATTCACCAACTTCTCACTTGATTTCTAACCTCAGTAAACGTTTTCAAAATGTGTTTATGGTCTCAATCGCTAGTTTAAAGCCTTCTTCAATGCAGTATGATGTTCATTTGGGACATTTTGGCCTCCCTGATTTTATATGTGACGATAAAGTAGGGTATGCATTAGGGCGTGGCTACGTGGTGATTGACAGGTTGATTGGTTCACAGGTTCAGGAGGGCGCCTCATGCTCCTCCTGATACCCATATAAGTAGAATCCATGTTTTTATTTTACCCAGCATGCACCGGAAATTTTAAAGATGGCGCTGCTCAGATCCGAAACTATTCGCTTCCAAGCAGCAGTCCACAAACCAATAGGTGACGTCACGGATGTTACGTCCATTTTATATACAGTCTATGGTTGTGTCATATTGTGCAAAAAATTAACAGTTTTTCATGTGATTTGTAAAAAAAAAACTGTGATTTAGAAGTCTGACCTGAAAATACGTCTGCAGGAGATCATGAGCTGAAGACACATTTGAGGGCAGTTTGTCAGACTCCACCGCCTCCTGAATCCACTGGATCACTCTGTCTCTCAGCCAATCACGATCCGACAGGAAACACACGACTGCAAGCACGAACAGACACAACAACACAGCTGCAATATAAGCTCTCTTAATGCCTTAAACTCTAAAAAATAAGGGTCAAAAACGCTGATTTATGTTTCTGTGGTGTAATTTGCAGACTTACTGGGACTCACATCTTTCTTTGTTGGTCTCTCTGCAAATAAAAAAAAACACAGAATACAGTCACATCTCACATAAACACACACACACACACACACACACACTCACACATCTATCTTCCTGTGTGTGTTTGTGTACGGACCCAGACAGTGTCCTCTGTGCTCCGCGTGTATCTTGGTCTGAGTGATGCAGGCGTCTCTGTGCAGCTCACAGTGGTTTCTGTAAGATCTGCCGTTGCTGCCACACACCCAGTGCTCCGACACGTCACACTGCTGCACAGAAGAAAAAAAAAGCAGAAATGTCTCACAGAAGGCCCGCAGAGCAGAACAAAAGGAGTATTTAACTGGTTTATAACTAGAAAAGAGACATGAAATTGTGGAATTATTGTGGGATTAACGAGATAGGAGCTAAAACAACCTGTTGCATAAAGGATCAGTATAAGATACATAAGTAAATAATGCAAAGATATTCCAGTAGGAAGAAGGAAGGGAGGAAGTAGGAAGGAAAGGAGGGAGGAAGGAAGGAAGGAAGGGAGGGTGGAAGGGAGGAAGGAAGGAAGGAAGGAAGGAAGGATGGAAGGGAGGAAGAAGGAAGGAAAGGAGGAAGGAAGGAAGGAAGGAAGGAAGGAAGGAAGGAAGGGAGGAAGGATGGTAGGGAGGAAGGATGGAAGGGAGGAAGAAGGAAGGAAAGGAGGGAGGAAGGAAGGAAGGAAGGATGGAAGGGAGGAAGATGGAAGGAAGGGAGGAAGGGAGGGAGGAAGGAAGGAAGGAAGGAAGGGAGGATGGAAGGGAGGAAGGAAGAAGGAAGGAAAGTAGGGAAGAAAGAAGGAGGGAAGGAAGAAAGGAAGGAAAGGAGGGATGAAGGAAGGGAGGAAAGGAAAGAAGGAAGGAAGGACGGAGGAAAGAAGGAAGGAAGGAGGGAGGGTGAAAGGAAAGGAGTAAGGAAGGAAAGAAGGACAGAGGAAAGAAGGAAGGGAGGGAGGTAGGGGGGAGGAAAGAAAGAGAGAAGGAGGGACGGAGGGACAGACGGAAGGGAGGAAGGAAAGGAGGGAAGGAAAGAAGGACAGACGGAAGGAAGGAAGGGAGGAAAGAAGGAACATTCAAAACAGACGGGGTCAATTTGACCCTGGAGGACGACAGGAAGGTTAAATTATAGTATTTATTAAAGACAATTAATACAAAAGTTTCAGGACCCAGCTAAGAAAAGTCTCAATAACTTAAGAGGAAACAAATCAAGTCTTAAATAGTTCAATTAAAGTTCAATGAGGGCACAAGTCAGTCATTTTACCTGCAAACAGCGACAGACTGGTTCTCCTCTGTCAGTCGATACACACTCTCTGCCTGCACCACAGGAAGTCCTGGCACACACCGACTGCTCCTGACACACACACACACACACACACACACACACACACACACACACACACACACACACACAGGAAAATAAAGGGAGAGGATTTTTAAAATTAATGTCGATGCATTTTCATGGTATTTCTGTATATGAGTGTGTGTGTGTGTGTGTGTGTGTGTGTGTGTGTGTGTGTGTGTGTGTGTGTGTGTTCCAGACTCCAGATGGTGACCTTTAACCTCCCACTGGGGGAGACACATGCCGTTTTGAATGACAATAACTCAACACACACACACACACACACACACACACACACACACTCCCACACACACATCCATGCTCATTAATCAGGCAGCTGGCCAGCAGTGGAGATCATTTTGAAAAAAAAATCACCAACTTATACTTTATTAATAAAATCAGCCGACTCCATTAAGGTAAATAACAATCATTTGACAAATATATAATAAAACCATGAATTTGTGAAAGTATTAAGTCTGCTTTGATTTAATAACGTCTCTTTTCATCATAATAATGAGCTGAATTTTTGAAAATGTTTTTCACAATGTCATGATAATATTTTAGATTTGTCTGTTTTTATCTATTAAGATTATCTATAGGTTTAATTTTGGACACTTTGAGGCTCTTTAGTATCATCAACTCCATTATCATTCACTTCTGTAGGATGATTTCCCCCACAGCCACAGCCTGGACTAAATTCACTAACATCACTTTAAATTGTATATTGCACTGTATTTTTATTTTTATTTTTATTTATTTTTATTTTTATTTTTATTTTTATTTTTATTTTTATTTTTATTTTTATTTTTATTTTTATTTTTATTTTTATTTTTATTTTTATTATTTTTATTATTTTTATTATTTTTATTTTTATTTTTATTTTTATTTAATTCATTTTTTTCATTTTTTTCATTATCACACAGCCTTAGCCTCAGACCTTGCTGTTTTTCTTATTTAGTATTTAGTATATTGTATTTTTTAGTATATTGTTCTTTGATGTCTTTGTGTATTAAGCTGCTGGACCCTAAATTTCCCCAAGGGGATCAATAAAGTTTAAATCTATCTATCTATCTATCTATCTATCTATCTATCTATCTATCTATCTATCTATCTATCTATCTATCTATCTATCTATCTATCCATCTATCTATCTATCTATCTATCTATCTATCTATCTATTAAATGTGTCATTCTTTCTCTACTTTAGACAGCTTTGTAAATTATTAACAGTTTTTTTTCTGTACTTGTTTTATTGCATGTTAGCTGGATATTGTGTTTACTCTCTTGAAGTGTGTGATAATCGTCTTCGTCTGTTTATTTATTGTGTTTTTTTTTCATTTATGCCGATTTCAAAGAGATTCTTACCTGGTTCAGTAATGGAAAATTAAACAGGATTAATTTTGAACCTTTTGATTTTAAGTAGAAAAAAGACTTCAACACACAAACACACATGCGTCAGATTAGAGATGAAAACATTTCAAACATTCCTCGGTTTAAAGGTCAGAAAACCAAACATGTGAAGTGAAGATAAACTGAATTTTTAATCAGTCTCACGGTTAAAAAACAAAAAAAACAAAACTCAAATTATTCCACACAAAGATGCACGAGAGGAGGCAGCACACACAATAGATATCACATCTGTCACCCTAACCCTCTCCAGCTGACATCTGCTGCACTGCAAACCTGCTGTTACACACACACACACACACACACACACACACACACACACACACACACACACACACACACACACACACACACACACACACACACACACACACACACACACACACACACTGCAGCAGCTGCGTTTGGGGTGCAATTATAAGTTCATGTCTGACTCTGTTTGGTTGTAGAGTAATTTGTCCTCCTCTTTCTGGATCTGTCCT
>NC_084981.1:27791487-27851487 GCF_963691925.1 Scomber scombrus | reverse complement strand
AAAAAACAAGTAAAAGAAGCTTTAAATATATTCTAAACGATACTGGTAATTAAAGATGAACAATTACACAAAATAAACCAATTTAAGTGCCAAGTTAACCTTTTTTTCACAAGTTTATAATAAAGAAATACAGTTTTTTTTTTAGTATTTCCGTGTCAGGTAGAGGCCAAGGACACGACTCTCTTTACAGTAAACTGACTCAGACATTTAGTAAACACCAGTTTAGTCAAAGCTCAACAAGCTGCCAGAGTGATGTCAACAGACCAACAGACCGACGTCTTCATGCATGAACGTGTTTTATAGTTTTTTTTGGAACAACACAGTTATGTGTGACTTTGCATACACTCAACTTAACTTTATTAATAAAGCACTTTAAAACAACCACAGCTGAAACAAGGTGCTGTACACAAATAAATAAAACAACACAGGAACATAAAACAATTAACGAGAAATAAATACTAAAATAATTGTTTATTGTTTTTAAAACTAATTAAAAACAACTAAAAACAAACCATAAAACACTAAAACAGGAGCAGAGTCTCATGCAGGGTTGAAAGCCAATGATTAAAAATGGGTTTTAAGACGAGTTTTAGAAATGGACAGTGAGGAGGCTCGTCTGATGTTTAAAGGAAGCTCGTTCCACAATTAAGAAGGATTGATTCATTGATGTTTTGCCTCTGCACATCAGCCAGTTGTTCACCAAAAGATAAAATATAGACAATCCATCAGCCTTATCTTTTAAGGGTGTCCAAACTATTCCACAAAGGGTTCATGTGGCTGCAGGTTTTCATTCCAATCAAGCAGAAGCACACCAGACTTGACTTGATTTAATCAGCTGATCTCAATCAATCAATCAATCTTTATTCATATAGCGCCAAATCACAACAAAGTCATCTCAAGGCACTTTAATTTTAAAGAGACCCAACATTCCCACATGAGCAAGCACTTGGCGATAGTGGCAAGACAAAACTCCCTTTTAACAGGAAGCAACCTCAGAACCAGAACCAGGCTCAGTCTTCAGACAGTTGATTGGTCGGATCATGTCATGCTCTCGATTGGTTGGAATAAAAACCTGCAGCCACATGAACCCTTTGTGGAATAGTTTGGACATGTCTGCACCACTTCAGTAAATCACTGTTGTAGTATCACACTGTGACCAGCAGAGGGCAGAGTCTCCATAGTGGTGGTAGTTATTCTCATCTCTTCATTCTAAAAGGTATCATTTACATTATGGGGACTTACCTAGATTACGAGGACTTGCTTTTTCTCCCCATACAACGATAGAAGTCCCCACAATGTGACTGTGAAACACATTTATGTCCCCACAAGATTAGTAATACAACCTGCCGATTAGAATAACAATATTTCTGATAACAACAGAACAAGAAATATAAAATAATAAAAGTTAATTACCATGGGGCTCTTGACCCCATGGTGGTAGTTAAGTTGGCAGATGGGGCAAAGAGCTGGTTGGCAGAGGAGGATCGGAGAGTTCGGGAAGGTGTGTAGATGTGTAATTTATGTTTTGCATACTTATCATCTCTTAACTACTTGAGAACAGGATGTTTTTGTCTGTTCTCTCTCGATCAAGTGTTTTAATTTCAGTCAAGTTCAGCTTTGTACTTCTTTTCTTGTCTCTCTCTCTCTCTCTCTCTCTCTCTCTCTCTCTCTCTCTCTCTCTCTCTCTCTCTCTCTCTCTCTCTCTCTCTCTCTGGTGTGACTGTCAGCTGTGTGTCAGAGGAGGTGCCGAGGTTCAGATAAACCAACCCTGCTGGTGTGTGCTACAACACCAACGGAGCGCCTCCTAAAAATAAAACAGGGAGGTCAGCCAGAGTGTGTGCACATTTGCATGATGCGTGTGTGTGTGTGTGTGTGTGTGTGTGTGTGTGTGTGTGTGTGTGTGTGTGTGTGTGTGTGTGTGTGTGTGTGTGTGCTCTTTTAAGGGAAGGTATGTTATCTTTGTTGATGATAGTGGAGGTGTGATACATGCACGGACACATTCATACAAACATGAATGTCAGGTCCGAGAAGCGGAGAGGAGATGATGACAAGAACGAACAGTCTGCTAACACTCTTTCCTCGTGTCCCAACATGATTCAGCAAAAACAGAACAAGAGATTATCCATTATTAGTCCGTTATAAATACGCTGCTGACATGTTTTGAGCTGATAAACTTTCCCAACATCATTTAAACACCATGAACGCTGCAAATAATGAGAATATTCATCAGTCAGGAGCCCAAATGAGCACTGAAGTAGGTTTTTCTTGCTGTAATCATTATATAATAGGATCTCTTCATGATGTACTCACAATGGAAGTGATCAGGGACAAAATCCAAAGTCTTCATATTAAGAAAAAGGTATTTTAAAGTAGATGATCGGCTTCTATTGAGCTTCATCAGTGTGAGTTAGTCATATCAAGTGATATCTGACACATTTACAGTCTTTTTAGCATCAGATTCCCTCTTAGTGTTTCCCTGTTGAGCTGTGGTGGAAGTATAGTAACAAAAAGACTTTGGTACTAAAAAAACTGTAACGTTGAAACATAGAAGATGAAGATGAAGACTCATTTAGCTTCAGATCAACCTTTAAATACATCACTTACATTGTAAGAGCATCATGAAGGGATCTTCTAACAGTCAGTATGACCAGCAGGAATCATTAAAGAAAGAAAAACCTACTTTAATGTTCATTTGGACACCTGACTGTTGTTTAAAACTGACTTAAAAAAAACCTATGAACCTGTCTTTTAAGATATCAATTTTACAAGGAAGGCAGGAAATCCTGAAAGTTTGAACCAAACCATGCAGAATTTATGTGACTTCAATGTATCATTTGTTGTCAAAATGAATCAACTAATAATTGTTTCAGACCTATACAGCAAAAAAGCATCATGATATGCTTCACAAACAAACTTAAAAAATGCAAATGAAAGTATAAGATAAGTTTTAAAGCAGAGTTACAAACTAGAGCTGCAATTTATGAGTCAACTAGTTTCAAATTTGATAATTAAGTCGTCATTTTGAGTCATTTTTTAAAGATAAGATGCTAAAATTCTCTCATTCCAGCTTCTTACATGTGAATATATTCTAGTTTCTTCAGTCCTATTCAATAGTAAACTGTATATCTTTGTGTTATGGACTGTAGGTTGGGACATTTCGGGTTGTATCTTGAGGTTTGGGGAAATGGTGATCGACATTTTTCACCATTTTCTTGACAATTAATTAGGGATGCTCGATATTGACTTTTCAGCCGATATCCGATATTCCCCAACTCTTAATTTCCGATACAGATATCATCCGATACCGATATTTGCAGGCTTTTTACACCAAAACTATTAGGTAACAACATAACATATCTCCTACTGTTGAATTAACACATTATGCCTAATTTTATTGTGATGCCCCACTGGATGCAAACATAAATGCAACATGGCTTTCCACATGAAAACACTGTCTGTGCAAAATAAGAGAACACCTTCAACTTAAGTTATGGAAAAAAGTGCCAATATATCACTGCCATATTTATTATGATGCTTTGCAGTCATTGCAAATTACAAATTTACTATCCGTAGGGAACACTTGGAAATAGTTCCCAACCACAGACATAAGCCCCGTTTCTGGAGGCGGGACCTTTTATAGGAACGTCCTCTCACTCGGTCCTCTCAGCTGTTGTGTCTCCAGCAGAGTAGGACCCAGATAGGACCCAGATAGGACCCAGATAGGACCCAGATGGGACCCACCAGACTCTGACGGTGACGTCATAGAGGCGACTCACCGAAAACATAACAGAGAAAATGACAACGAGGAGGTAAACCTTCTGTTTGTGTGTTTGTGTTCATGGCGGTGGACGCTATGAACTTGTTAGCCACGGTTAGCTACGGTTAGAAGCCCACGAGTCTAGCATGTTGTTGTTGTTGTTATACGTCATCAAGCGCACCCCAGTAAACGTCCCATGCTGCGTTCATGCAGGCTCAGAAATGCTGAAGCCTACAGAACAAATATCGGTTATAAAAACCTGATACCGATATTTCCCGATATTACATCTTTAAGTGAATATCGGCCGATAATATCGGAGGGTCGATAATATCGGACATCCCTACAATAAATAAATGAATAAGGAAGATGATCCACAGATGGTGAGAATAACTGACAGTTTCACCTCCAGACATATTTTACAGGCTCATAAAACGGCATGAAAATCAACAGAAATCAAGATAACGATAACTGTAAACAAAATGTATTTGTTTCAGTTTTACAAGATATAAATCAAAATAAAACACTGTCCTTTTTGTTCTTTTGTTCTTGTTTTGTGTGTGTGTGTGTGTGTGTGTGTGTGTGTGTGTGTGTGTGTGTGTGTGTGTGTGTGTGTGTGTGTGAGCGTGAGTGAGTGTGTGAGTGTGTGTGTGTGTGTGTGTGTGTGTGTGTGTGTGTGTGTGTGAGAGAGTGTGTGTGTGTGTGTGTGTGTCTGTCCTCCAAAAACCCTGAGCTGTAAAAACCTCGAAATCTAATCAACCTTATCAAGTGTAAGTAAAATGTAATTCCCCCCCAAATCAGGTGATGTGCATCCAAATTGTTCATTCATTGTTTATGACGAGTGATCCGCTGCTTTTAGTATCTGTTGGTTTCTCTTCAGACTCAGATGATGTGCTTGATAAGAACTGGAAAGAATAAGCTCCACAAATAGAAACCTCAGTATCAGCATCATCGAAAAAAACCCCCAATCAAACAAAATTACCCACAATTCTTTGAGAAGTGTCACCACTAAACTGTGCTGAAGTCGTAGAAAAGGGAAGTGTTTGTTTTAAACCATCAAATATATCGTAAAGTCTTGTTCAAGTAAATGAGTGTCAACAAGTTTAGTGGATCAAATTCATGTCAGGATGGCAAAAATAAAAAAAAGGTTTCACAAAACGTTTCTTTGTGGTGGAGCTTTGATCACCCGAAGCTGTTCAGAACCAGATAAAGACTTTTTTTATTTTTTTTTATCAATCCTCGAGTGTCATGCAAACTTTGTGAAAATCTCTGTTTTAGTTCAGCTTTGATGAAGGTCATGTGCTGAAAAGGGGAATGCTTGTTTTTATTTACCCCAAGATTAAAAAATGAAATGAGCTTTTTCAAAAACATCTGAGTCTTTCCCAGTTTGACATCGTCGCTACGATCACGGTACGACTCATTTACCTTCGTGTCGTCCTCCCGGGTTTAACTGATCCCGTCTGTTTTGACTGTTCCTTCTTTCCTCCCTTCCTTCCTTCCTTCCTCCATCCCATTTTCTTCCTTCCTCCCTTCTTTCCTTCCTTCCTCCATCCCATTTTCTTCCTTCCTCCCTTCCTTCCTTCTGTCTTTCTTTCCTTCCTCTCTCTTTCCTCCCTTCCTTCTTTCCTTCCTCCATCCCCTTTTCTTCCTTCCTTCTGTCCTTCCTTCCTTCCTTCCTTCCTTCCTTCCTTCCTCCCTCCTTTCCTTCTCTTCTTCCTCCCTCCCTCCTACCTTCCTTCCTTCCTTCTTTCCTCCGTCCTTCCTTCCTTTCCTTCCTTCCTCCCTTCCTTCTTTCCTTTCCTCCCTCCTACCTTCCTTCCTTCCTTCTTTCCTCCGTCCTTCCTTCCTTCCTTCCTTCATTTCCTTCCTTCCTCCCTTCCTTCTTTCCTTTCCTCCCTTCCTTCCTTCCTTCCTCCCTCCTTTTCTTCCCTTCCCTCCTTCCTTCCCTCCTTCCTTCCTCCCTTCCTCCCTCCTTTCCTTCCTTCTTCCTCCCTTCCTCCATCCTTTCCTTCCTTCTTCCTCCCTTCCTCCCTCCTTTCCTTCCTTCTTCCTCCCTTCCTTCCTTGACTCCAGGACAACAGGAGGGTTAAATGAAAGAGGAGGTCAATGGAGATATTTGGACAGTTCAATCAGTGTACAACGTTAAACTTCAGATTTTTTTACACCAAAACTAAGCGGCTCCTGGTTATGTGGCGTTATGTTTCCCATCGGGTTTTTACTGTCACATGGTGTAACCGCTGTTTCAGATGAATCAAGGGGAACTCGACCCTTCACGACAACACACACACGCTCGCTTGATAACAGCCCGAAGGAAACCAGTGCGCATTTGACACTATCACAAGTTCTCTGGAGAAAAAAAAAAAAGGACATCGCCTCTAAAAACTTTCCATGCTGATTAAAAGGAGCCTGCAGTGTTATTCTGTCATAATATTTAACCTCTGTGTCACCACACGGAGTCATGAACTGGCAGTGAGCTGGCACGTCCACTCAAACCCAATTTGGTGATATTGTTTCTTTACTTTAAGGCAAAAAAAAGGACTCTGACTGTATCTCAAATTTAAGTGACCTGAGCTGAACTGTGCTTGGATTTCACTGAGTTTAATTGCTAAAAGTTAAAATGTGTGGCATTGAACTAAACTGAAATGATAGACAGACATAAACAAGACTTGCTGAATGTTAATATGCTGATGTTTAGCAGGTATAATCTTCACAATGTTCACTATTTTAGTTAGGAGATTTAGCACTTGCTAATTAGCACTAAACAAGAAGTTGATATTAGTATCTTTAAGTTACTTTTGCAGGTATTTGTTGATAAAAATAACATAAAAGTATCAGATAAATTCAAAATGTTGAGTCTCCCAACATTTGACCATGTAATCCAGAACCACACATGAGAGTATTTTCTAATCTGGTGCCCATAGATAGTTAGTTTCTGGATTCTCGTTTTGAAGCCTCAAATTTGGCATTTTGACCGTCGCCATCTTGGATTTTTGGAGCCAGAGGTGATAAGAAGTGATCATATTTAGACAAGAGGGAGAAACACTCCAGAGTCCAACTTCAACACCTCACACACCACCATGGTAGCAACGTGTCAATCACAAGGTAGCCACGCCCTGAAGCATACTCTGCTTTATCGTCTATTTTACTCTAAATGGGTTCATAATTTAATAAAAGAACATCAGACTCTATTAAATAAGACTTGAAACTAATGATTGACACCACAAACTCATTAGGAAACTGTTTACCATGGTAAAAAAATGAAATGAGATGTAGGTTAATCTTCTCATAGACTTCAATACAAATGGAGCCAGTGGAGTCGCCCCCTGCTGGCCATTAGACAGAATGCAGGTTTAAGTCACTTCCACATTGGCTTCACTTTTCAGACCCAGAACCATATCTGCTTGGTGACAAATGAAAAACTTACTCAGCATACTGAGGAAATATAAAGTAGATCTGACTTTAACTTGTTGTTAATATGACTGAAAAGTTGTTGATTCAACTTAAAACCTCAAGTGTGATGAAGAGTGATGGATACTGACTTTAGGAATTAAGAGATTTGACACAGATGTTTGTTTCTGTTTTATATTTAACAGTGTAAATGTAACAAGAGCAAATAATAAACATGTAAATTAATATGGCAGGAAACCAGAAAGCCCCAAAAATGCCAAAAAACAACTTCAATACAAGGTACTTTAAATGTTTGTCATGATTTATTGAGAGCTACTGAAAATTTGCTCTCTAATTTACTGACTTTTTGCAAATCTTTTAAAAATACACCCTGAATTTGGATGGAAATTATGCACCACTTTCTGGCACAAAGTGTGTTCAGGCCGTCCTGTGTGGTGTGAAAGTGGAAGCTCCATTTATATCTTAAGTTTGTACACTGCAGTCACAGCAATTAGCTCAGTGAATAGAGAGCAAGAGAGAGACAAAGAGGGACGTATAGAGAAGAATAGAGTGACAAAGAGGAATGCAGGACGGGGACCTGCGGCCATTGTGTCTTAATACAATATCTGACTTCCTTTAGATGCCAGACACCACAAAACACACACAAGCACATACATGAGAGTTGAATAGCAGGCAGCGAGGCACCAGCCCTACTTCCTCTGGAGATGGAGACGATGGAGAGAAAGAGAGAGAGAGAGAGAGAGAGGGAGAGAGAGAGAGAGAGAAAGAGAAAGAGAGAGAGAAGGAGGCTCGGTACAAGCTACAGTCTCACACTCATTTGAGTTCAGACCTCTGGACACAAACTGTGCTCTAATCTGTCTGCTGCTGGACTGACACTCTAACTTTTATTAACTTTAATTAACTCAACTTTCTCTGTTCATTTATCCATCCCTCTCTCTTTCTATCTCTCTATCTCTCTCTCTCTCTGTGGCTATCTGAGTCTCCGCTGAGAGCTTCTGAAGCTTAACTCGGACTTCAACACTCCAGACTGGAGAGTGGCTATAATTCATTGTAAACTACTGGGAGACATCTGGACCTGTTCAACCTAATCACACATAAAAACCTTACTCAACAACCGCTGCTGCTGAGGAAAAAGAAAAAGAAGAAGAGGAGAAGAAGAAGAAGAGGAGAGCAGCCAGTTTACCTACGTTACTCAAGTTTTTTAGGCTGTAATCTGCACATCCCGCTTGCTGCATCCTAAATCAGGTAATAAGTGAGTGTGTGTGTGTTTGTGTTTATGTTTATGTGTGTCAAGTGGATTATTAACGCAATATAAGCTCTTCAACTTTAATTTAGATGTTTATTTTTAAGCACCAAATATTCACTTACAGATACACTATCACCAATTTCAAACATTTAAGTTGAATCAATCACCTGTTCATCGTTTCCTGATTCATGTGTGGGCAAAAAACCCAGCATTTTTCTGTGGGACTCATATTGGTTAAATTACACCAATGCATCGTCCAAACTGTTGAGAAACTATAAATGAAGACTTTCCTTCACTTATAACAGTAATAAAATGTGCAGAGAAGAAGCTGCTGTCATCATAAATTGAAACCAAATCAGTTTTTCATCAGGACAGACAGGTGAACAGCTGGGTTTTCAGGAGGTTCGCTAACTTTAAAGGACAAGTTCACGGTTTTTTCAACAGTCAGATGCTCATATGAACACTGAGGGTTTCCTCGCTGTAATCATTCCTCCTGTTAATACTAACCATTACTAGATCCTAATTCATAATGTACTTTCAATGTAAGTACGGGGGACAAAATCCACAGTGTGCTAATATGAGGCTTCAGCAGTTTGTGTTGTGTCAAATAAAGTGGATATCTGCTACATTCACAGTCTTTTTAGCATCAACTCCTTTCTTTGTGTTTCTCAGGACAGTGTTTTCCTGTTGAGCTGAGGTGGAAGTATTGTAACAAAAAGAGGAAATTAGGCAATAAAACAACTGTAAAGAAATCTACTTTATTTGGCTCATTTGGACGACAAACATTTCACATGAGCTTGCACAGAAGGAGGACTGTGGATTTTGGCAGCCGTCACTTACATTGTAAGTGTATTATGAAGAAGGATTTTCTAATGGTCATTATGAACAGGAGGAATGATTACAACAAAAAAACGAGTGTTTATTTGGGCTCCTGATTGTTGTTATAAGACACATAAGAAAAATTGTGAACCTTTCCTTTAACAATATGGCAAATAATGTCTCGTCACTCACTGTGTCACAATAGATTACACCTTAATATGAGTTGAAAAAGAAACAAAACAAACAGGAAAATCTCCTTAAAGCCAAATTATAAACTTTCAGGTATTATATTTAAACAGATTTATTTTGGTGAGTTTGAAAAGCTTGTGTGTGAAAGTGTGAAGGTGAAGAGAAAAATGAAAAATCACTCAATTCGGGTAATTTAATGTCTAAGATCACACTTCAAATTTGAATATCATCTAAATTAATTTACAGATTTAGTTCAGTTCAAGTTTTTCTTGATGTATGTGTGTCGGTATTGTCTCTAAATTCAACTCCCCTGCTTTTGATGGATGCCTAACGTTTTTTATCCTGTTATAAATATAAACACTTATAATTGCTGATTATTAATAGTGTTAAGTTATAAATATTTTTTTATCGGGTTGAAAACATCCTCGGGTCAGAGTGATATCAGCGGTCCATCCTTTATTATTGTAAACCTACAGCGGAAAGAGAAGTCATTTGTGTGTGTGCATGTGTGTGTGTGTGTGTGTGTGTGTGTGTGTGTGTGTGTGTGTGTGTGTGTGTGTGTGTGTGTCTGTGCCCGTTATCAAGACAGGATGCAGAACAATACTGAGTGCTGGATAACGGGCACACACACACACACACACACACACACACACACACACACACACACACACACACACACACACACACAAACACACACACACACACACACACATACCAGCATATACACACAAATGAACGAAAAGGTCAGGCGAAAGTCTATACAAGGAAGTAATATTGTTATTAATGATGCTGGGAGCACTTGTGAACGACATAAATACACACACACACACACACACACACACACACACACACACACAGTTCAAAGCGTTTTGGGTTTCTGAATAACAGGATGGGAGGGGCAATAAATGCTTTAAGAAATAAATGCACAATCTAAAAACTATCTTTGATTCAAGACTCTCCAGATTTCACAAGATGTCGTCCAAATGTCTGTTTTTCCCTGCAGGCAGATAAAGTTCAGCTTATCGCAGTTCTTCATCTATAATCAGGACAGATTGAACAATGCAGCTTTTGAAACAAACTATAAAAAAAAAACCTGAAAATGCTCGGAACGGTTAAAAGTTAAAGATAAATGACAGACATAAAAATGGCAATGACGTGTGATCTGCACTCTGTGGTTAAAGACTAAATGAGTGTGATTAGTTCTGCATTTAAAGTTACAATATTGAAGATTTTCATTAAATAAATGCCTTATAAGTCACAATCTATTACTGAATAAGGTAGCAAAATAGCAACTTAGCCTATTAGCTTGCAGATAAAAGCTCTTATATTTGCAGTTTTATGAAGGCAGACGTTACAGAGGTACAGGTCACAGTTTCATTGCTCCAAAATATATACTTTTAACATTAAATTAGTTACGAGGCTCAGACAAGCGGTTTCTCCCATTAAAGTAAACTCTGACTTCTCAAAAGTTGAAGTGTGACATTCAGTTCGGTTCACTCAATTAGCTTGTGCAGCAAGTGACGTGACACAGAAAGCGACACTGTTTGGATTTTCTGGAGTGAGGCATGGATGTTTAAAGAGAACTGGATACAAGAAGAGTGCCAGGCTTTGACATAGTGGTCAAGCTTTGTAATTAAAATGTCATGTGATGCTTTATGGCGCAACAAGACTTGTTCCCATAGACTTACATTGTGAAAGAGACGTCTGTTAAGCAGTGGATGCATTTTTTTTTGAGTGTCGATTGACTCATTTCACTATCACAATTAGATCCTTTTGGTCCAAACCAGGCGGGGAGTTCCGGTCCTCTGAAATGAGGCCAACGCGGAAGTAACTTAAAACTGCATTCTATCAAAAGGCCACCAGGGGGCGACCGTTTTGGTGTCAAAAGGACTTCCGTCTCTATACAAGTCAATGGAGAATTCACCAACTTCTCACTTGATTTCTAACCTCAGTAAACGTTTTCAAAATGTGTTTATGGTCTCAGTCGCTAGTTTAAAGCCTTCTTCAATGCAGTATGATGTTCATTTGGGACATTTTGGCCTCCCTGATTTTATATTTGACGATAAAGCAGGGTATGCATTAGGGCGTGGCTACGTCGTGATTGACAGGTTGATTGGTTCACAGGTTCAGGAGGGCGCCTCATGCTCCTCCTGATGCCCATATAAGTAGAATCCGTGTTTTTATTTTTCCCAGCATGCACCTGAAATTTTCAAGATGGCGCTGCTCAGATCCGATAATATTGGCTTCTGAGCAGCAGTCCACAAACCAATGGGTGACGTCACGGATGTTACGTCCATTTCTTATATACAGTCTATGGTTAAAACACATTTCAAAAGTCTAGAAAAGCTGCATGATTGAATCGTTTCAGGCCTAAACAGGAAGAGGGAAGTTTCTAGTCAGCACACTGTGGGCACATTGGGCACAGTCTGTCTTCAGGAAGTGGCATTTTTGGCTTCATGCATCACTGAGCAACATTGACAGGAATTAATGGGGACCCGCCTCTGACGCTGTATCCTGTTCTTTTTTATCAATAGAGTGAATTTGAGTGAGGTCCAAAAACACACCTGTAATCACTGCTTAATGTCCTATAGTCCCACCAAAGAGAACCAAGCTGAGATCTTTAAGATTGCAGCTTTAAAGTCCCCCCTTTCACTCAATAATGAGTTTCCTTTTATTGTTCCTTCATGTGGATGTTGGAGCTCCACTGTGGAGAGTTTGTTTTCACATGAAGGGAGGGAAAGTTTCTCTGTGCTCACCTTAAATCTCAGCTTGATTTCAGCCCTTTACCCAAAGATTACATTCACAATTAAACTTGAAACCTGCAGCAGTGAATATGTTTTAATAGAAATGTAACGATGATACTGAACGTCTGAGTGAAATGTTAAATATTAAATATACTCTAGTAACTCTTTATGGTTATGTTGAGACACTGGCAGCACTCGGGAAAGATCGTGGTCTTGGTTTAATAAGAAAACAATCTTCAACATGTTTATTAACAGTTAAATGAAACCAGAATTTATCACTAATCTTACCCAGAGTGCTTTAGTTGCCTAAACTTAACCGCAGGACTCAGGATCTGAACCCGTGTCTTGTGGCGTCAGAGTCCTGATTCTTGTGTGTCCTCCATCCACCATAAACTCCTCCCGCCTCGACTTCAGAGCGATAAATTAATTAAAGCTTCACTCATTGAGGCAAAAATTATGTTGCCAACACAACATCATTGGGAAAAATGTTACGTTGTATATAAAACATAATTTACACAAGTTGCACAAGTGTGATGTTGAAACCTGAAGTCTTTAATGGACTTTTCAGAGGACATATATTTAAAGATATTAGCATTTTTGTAGATTGTGAATTTCTCAATCAAGCTGCAGATGTAATATTAAGATTTTTTTATTTATTCATTTGTTAATTGAACATGATATGTGGGAGAAAGCAAAAAGAAGAAAGACATTATAGAAAAAAGTTAAACAACTAATATGGCAGCAGGTTGATTTCTTTAATATCTGGGTATGTCATCATTTCATTTGACCACATCTGCTCAGCTATTAGTGATGTATTTTGCATTTTTTTAGTGGTGCATCTCCCTTTTCTACTCTGTCATAAAGAAATCTCATAAATAGAACATTTAGAATGAAGTGCAGCTAAAAGACTTACTGTGCATCTTATTTCAGTAAATATAACCTCTTACCATATAAAAATACATGTAAAAAAGGAAAGTAAGCAGCCAATATTAAGAATAACATGTTGAAGTTTTCCTTAACAAATAAGAAATAACCAAGCTAGACTTGTTGACTTGTTGACTCACAACAGTCCCTGCTTTGATTAAATGATGTTGGAGCTCAGATTTGGCACACAGATAAACTTGCAGAAGCGTAGACAAAAAAAAAAAAAGTTATTAAAAGTAACTGCCATGGGCTTTATATTGGTCTTATTTAACACCGTCAGATTACGTCACAACTCTACTAAAAAAACAAAAAACAAACTGTGAGAAAAATGTCTTCTCACATACAGTCATGAATACCAAATCAGTGTGTCATTCAATATGACAATGCACGAGGAAACCTCCATCAGGACAAATAATTACTTTTAAGTCCCACGAATTGTTAAAGGGAAAGAAAAATCATCCGTTCTTTTCTTTAGAGTGTAATGAACACATCAGTCTCCGGGAACCGCCACACTAGATTTATACTGTCAGTTTTGTTTGTATTTTACAGAGAAGTAGTAGTATACAATGCATAAACAAGAGGCTGTGTGTGTGTGTGTGTGTGTGTGTGTGTGTGTGTGTGTGTGTGTGTGTGTGTGTGTGTGTGTGTGTGGCAGCGGCGGCAGCAGTGTGTGTTTACAGTAGACGTAGTTTTTCCTTCCCCAGAGACAGACTCAGAGGGGAGTGTGGGAAAGCGAGAGTGAAGCTAAACTCAGACACGGGCACAGACGGTTTTTTTATGAACGGGGGTCGAGGGGCCGGGGTTGACACGGGGTCACGGGGTCACGGGGGGGTGAAGATAATAGAAGTGCTCCACCCAAAAAAACAAGATAACAGTAACAATTGGGACCAACAGTATTCTTCAATAGCAGATTATTTTCTTTAATGAAATATTACTTTCTTCTTTTGAGCTGCAATGAAAAAGCTGGAAAAAGCCCTGAATTCCTGAAAGTATCATGGAGGTGAAATTTCATTCCAGTGCCTATCTCTCTCTTAGATATTTAAATATATGTCTTTTACCTTACCTTTACCATACCTACCTACAGCATACAGAATATACGGAATATAAAATACTAACTTGTTGTGATAAAATCTGATTTTGAAGTAAATTCATCAGTTGTGTTGTTTCCTTTCCTGCAGATCAGAATCAGGTTTCTTGAATATGGTCATTTAGTGTCAAAAAGATTAAAGCAAATTGAATTTTTATGATTGATTTTAATGCAAAACAATATTTTTACTTCAGGGTCCTCACATGCAACATGTACAATCAATGGGAGAATAATTAAATGTGCAGCCAAGTCTTTGTTTCACATCCCACAATCACAAATCTAACACATATTCTCCATTTCCATGCAGCCCTATACGGTAAATTACTGTAAACATTTGAATGCAAGAAACTGTAAATTTGAATATTTCCAAGTTTTTGCAGTCACATTGGTTCAAGTCATTATCTTGCAAAACTAAGATTACAGGAGCAAAATTCACACCTTTTTGATTGATTTAACATGCTATACTTACACTGCATTAATTTACATGTTAGTATATAGGGTTGTTGGTGCATTGATTGTAGCAGCAGGTTGCTTCTTTTTTGAACTTCTCCTATGGCTTTTCACATTCTGGGTTAATGTTAATCATGAACATGTGGAAGTGTTTGTGTGTTAATAAACTTATTTAATTGAAATAAAACAGAAATGTGATTGTAAATTTGAACATTTCTAAGTTTTGTGTGAGAGAATCCTAGTCACGTTGGTCTGTTCTCAAAAATGTATTATAGTTATTATTTTGCAAAATTGTGTTTGCAGCAAGAAGGTGATTTACTGATTTAATATTCCATACTTACATTGCATTAATTAACATGCTAGTACATAGTGTGGTTGGTGCATTGATTACAGCAAGAAGCCTATTTTCTGAGCTTTCCTTAAAATGTTCCTCTGCCTTTTCACATTTTGTGTGTTTATACAACTTCTTACAGATATATAACAGACATTAGTTCATGAGGCTTAATCTCATGAAATAATGAATGTACAAACTGACCCACATAAACCAGTTGCAGCCATGAAACCAGTTCGCTCTGTTCTCCAGGTGAATCTTCAGGTACCTGCAGAGCGTCGGCTGAGTGATCTGATCTGAGCTGTGATTGGTGATGGCTGACTGGAGCCTGCTGGGAAACTTCCTGGAGGAAGTGCAAGAACACTCTACCTCCATTGGCAAGGTATCGCACAAGAATACACACACATATAAACCATAAACACACACGCACGCTGGATGCCAGGCAGCCAGGCACCAGTCTGACTTCCTCTGTACATTGTGCTCATATACACACACTCAAAATAAGTTAAACATTAATATATTTCCACACCATCCTGTTTATTCCGGGTATTCCAGCTCCTGGTGTTTGAGTCTACCTGTAATAAATTAAGTTTATGTTACTTCTTAACATCTTTAAAATGTTTCACAAACTGTTTAAGTCTCAATGCATCTCCTTTAAAATACAACCACCAGTGATTATTCCTCTTAATTACACTTTTCTGAGTTTGTAAGTGGATTTGTCACAGAGAGTTTAATTCATCATAATTATTCCCATATTCTTTGAGTGCTTACTGTTTTTGTTGTGTTTTTTTTGCTTCACAGGTGTGGTTGACCATCCTGTTTATCTTCCGTATCCTGGTACTCGGGACGGCTGCTGAGTCTTCTTGGGGTGACGAACAGGAAGATTTTGACTGCGACACTGAACAGCCAGGTTGCGAGAACGTCTGTTATGACCAAGCGTTCCCTATAGCGCATATACGATACTGGGTAAGACAGCAAGGAAGAAGTTACACCAACTTCACTTGGGTGATGAAGATGTACTGGAGTGTTGTATAATATTTTTTCCAGAGTATAAGGAGCACTTAATATAAGGCTCTCAAGTAGACCGTCACCATCCAGTACAACCTCAATAATAAACATACAGTAGAATTATCACCTTTCTGATAATGTTAACAGAAGCTGAAAATGTATAAGCTGTGTAATGCTGAATTTATAGCGACATTACATTGCAAAGGTATGCCTTATAAAGTGCTCAGTGAGTGTATATATACTATAAACACTATTATAAATATCTAAAATAAACTTTTTCCGATGCATTTAGGGAAACTTCTGCATCTGAGATTCATGCACTGCAAGAATCAACATCTTAATTAAAGTTTACTTTTGCAGTACTGACTAGTTCTTTATGTTCGAGCTTCACTAATCTTAAAATTAAAATGTTTTTTAATGTAAATCTGTAAAGGTCAATGATGTTTTTTATGTCCATGTGGTTAAGTCAAATTTAAAGGGGTTAAAATGTGAAAATAAACGTATGAATAACTTTTTTTTTTTTGTGGACCCAGCATCAAATGTCTGCTTTTAATCCATTTTGAGAGAATATATTAGAGGATTATGGCAAAAAATGTCTAAGAGGTGTAACCATAAAAACTTTGTACCAAATAATTCAACTTGCTTAAAAACAGTAAATTCTCAATGAAATGATGCCAATGTGGAAGTAACTTAAAACTGCATTCTATCAAAAGGCCACCAGGGGGCGACCGTTTTGGTGTCAAAAGGACTTCCGTCTCTATACAAGTCAATGGAGAATTCACCAACTTCTCACTTGATTTCTAACCTCAGTAAATGTTTTCAAAATGTGTTTATGGTCTCAATCGCTAGTTTAAAGCCTTCTTCAATGCAGTATGATGTTCATTTGGGAAATTTTGGCCTCCCTGATTTTATATTTGACGATAAAGCAGGGTATGCATTAGGGCGTGGCTACGTCGTGATTGACAGGTTGATTGGTTCACAGGTTCAGGAGGGCGCCTCTCTTATAGAGACGTGTGTCCTTTTGACATCAAAACGATCGCCCCCTGGTGGCCTTTTGATAGAATGCAGTTTTAAATTACTTCCGCGTTGGCATCATTTCAGAGGACTGGAACTCCCCGCCTGAACAGAACCAAAGTTATAATCTCTTTCCGGGCTCATCCCACACCTCTATGATAATCAGCCCATTCTTCTAAGACATATCAAGGCCTCACAGGTGGTGTCTTATCAGCCTTAGTGGGAGCCCAGTCCACAGCGCTTTCACACACTATGAGAGAGATACACAAGGACATGCTAACTTTGAGCTACCCTATCCTTAAAATTTAAATGTTTTTTAATTTTAAATCTCTTTAAATGTCTCCACAGGTGCTCCAGATAGTGTTTGTGTCGACTCCCAGTCTGATCTACATGGGCCACGCCATGCACATCGTCCGCAGAGAGGAGAAGAAGAGGAGCAGAGAGGCAGAAGAGGGAGATGGAGGAGGGAGAGAGGAGGATCCAGGAGGGGGAGAAGGAGGAGGAGGAGGAGGTGGAGGTGGAGAGAAACACGGGCGGACTGAAGAGAAGGATGAAGGAAAGGAAAAAAGAGAAGGTGCATTAACAGGTCAAGTCCGTCTGAAGGGAGCGCTGCTTCAGACCTACGTGATGAGTATACTCTTACGAAGCATCATGGAGGTGAATACGACTGTTTTAGCAATTATACATGAAAATACAGATATTAATCAAAGTAAACTGACAGAAACTGAGGCAAAAAGAGAAGTGAAGTAAAAGAGAGAGTCTCTGTAAACGAGTAAACGAGTGTATAACTTACAGTAATTGAATGTCGCTGACTATGATTGGCTCTCCGTACAGGTGGTGTTTCTTTGTCTGCAGTACTTCCTGTATGGGATCTTCCTCCATCCTCTGTATGTCTGCAAGGTAAAAAACAAAGTATATTAAACGTTATTTTAAATTAAATGTATAATTCAGACCTGCAGTCATTCTCTCTCTCTCTCTCTGTCTCTCTCTCAGGCCTGGCCGTGTCCTCATCCAGTGAACTGCTACGTCTCCAGACCAACAGAGAAAAATGTCTTCATAGTGTTCATGTTGGCTGTGTCGGCGGTCTCTCTGGTCCTCAGCGCCCTCGAGCTGAATCACCTGGCGTGGAGACACTGCTTCAGGTGGGGAGGCTGCACGGGCTCAGTCTCAATATCTTCTAACACTTGTTTGAATTGAATTCTGGATCAGGATTGGCTCAGATTTGAGATGAATATGAAAACAGATTCTCTACATACATCTTTCAGCTGAGAATTAACAACAAGCAAATCTCCTTTTTGACACTTGATATCCAACTTAAAGTGGACTTTAATGTCTTATGAGTCCCCAAATGTTATGAAAGTAAACTGCTGGAGTCTTTTAAAGAGGGAATAAAGAAGGGGATAAAGTCACGTTATTGGTGTGTTGGGTTTAGGTTATTGGTCAACACTGAAAGGTATTCATATGTAGGCTATAGAAAAATAAGGATTTGTGTTTCTTATGAAGGTAAAAAGGGCTCTTTGTGTTAGGATGTAAACAAAGCTCTTAACATCTTAAGAAGCACATTTCCCTCCCGTATGAGTCCTGAAACTATTTTAAGCCTTCAGTGATTCAGCTTTTACTTCCTAGAATTAAACATAAAGGCCAAACTGTGTGAGACATAACTCCGGCAGACCTGAGACGTGACTGCTGCATACTCTTCTGAGTATCAGCTGACTTCAAGTACTTTTAAAACTTAATAGCCTTACTGATGGGTTTTTCAGATGTAGACATTTCACAACATCATACTGTCTGTCTTTAAACAGTCAGGAGCCCAAATGAAGACAGAAACCTGTTTTTCTTGCTGTAATCATTCCTCCTGTTCATACTGACCGCTAAAATGTAAGTGATGGAGGACAAAATCCACAGTCTGTGCAAAACTGTATTTAAAAGTTGATCTGAAGCTAATATGAAGCTTCAGTCGTCCAAATGAGTCAAATCTTCATCTTCTATGTTTCAACGTTACAGTGTATTTAGTACCAAAGTCTTTTTGTTACTATACTTCCACCACAGCTCAACAGGGAAACACTAAGAGGGAATCTGATGCTAAAAAGACTGTAAATGTGTCAGATATCACTTGATATGACTAACTCACACTGATGAAGATCAATAGAAGCTGATCATCTACTTTTAAATGACTGTGTGGACACACTGTGGATTTTGTCCTCCATCACTTTACATTGGAAGCACATTTGAAGGAGATCTTTTAATAGTCAGTATGAACAGGAGGAATGATTACAGCAATAATAAAGTCTTTCACTGTTCACATGGGCACCACTAATTAAATTCTTTATAGATAAAATTGTATCAAACTCTTCGTTTCAGGAAGTTAATCCTCTCCAGGAAGGCCGCAACTTCTGCTGAAGCTTCGCTGAGCCGGCAGCTCTCAATATCTCCTCCACCGCCTTCAACGCCACCTCCAGATTTCAGCCAGTGTGTGACCGGCTCCTCGCACTTCCTGCCACTCCCTTTCCCCAACCATAATTTAGCTAACCAACAAAACTCAGACAACATGGCCACTGAGAAGCACAAAATGGCCTCCTCTGCAGAGAACGAAAACAACCTCCAGATGAACTGCTACTCGGCCGAATGGCAGAAGACCGGCAACGGTCAGATCAAAGACGAAGATTACATGAGGGCCGACATTAGCTGCTACAGTCCCGCGAGCAGGGACATCAGCTGCCCTCAGATCCAAAATGGAGGCCCAGACAGGATGTTGCCTTACTCAAACGGAGGGCTCTGCCAGAAAGACAAACGCAGATTGAGCAAAACCAGCGGAACGAGCAGCCGAACGAGAGCCGACGACCTTTCTGTTTAGAAATAAGGCAGAAACAGACAGATTTTAACTACTCACACACAAACACACCTGTATGACCTTTATATTCACTAACACATGCACATAATACACATCACTACACACAGCCTCCATTTAATCCTGACTGTGCCTCACTCTGTTTTGTTCTCACTGCTTTTAAAATGTGCCTTTTCGAGTCCACGAATTGATTAAAAAACTACTTTTTACTGACATGAGGTGGCCTTAAACAGACAATGGGAGTGGGACTGACATTGTGACCTGAGCATCGATCAATTTAAGATGGCGACTATACATTCTTGTTTTAGTCTGAAGAAGAACAATGTGCTCGAAACGTCACTCTTGATATCCTATTAAAATTACATCTTCATTGGGAGCTTTCTTCTGCCTCACGTGGCCTTAAAAGGACACAAATGGAGAACCTGAAGATGACGTTAAACTCCTGACAGCTAATGCAAAGACACTGGAGCTCGTCAGATTGCACTCTCCATTTAATTTTCCTGGAGAATGAAAAACAGACCAACCTGTTTGCTGTCTGCCAAAAGCTTTTATACCCTGCCGCCTTCTGTCTGTGGCCAATCAGGGAGCGTCTCTGCAATTAGTGCCACTTTGACCCAGGTGTCCATCTCCTATGTATCCTCTCAAAAGGCATAATCAAAACATACATATTGTTAGTGAGGTTGATAAATAAGTTTCTTTGGAAGCGACAAACAAAAATACAAGAGAAAGACAGTTTAAAGGGGAAGTACACTCCTCCTTTTTAAATGGTTGGTCAAGGAATTAAAATCCCCCCTACAGGAAACCTGTGTGAGCAGAAAGACTAAACACACACAAGTGAACAAGCATTTATCAAAACATCACAAATCCACTGCTTCCTCTTAACATACATACCAACACCGACTCCAGGAAATAACATATTGGAAATGGAGAACGTATTCTCCATAGTAACAATGTATGGCTATTTTGGTCGTGGGTTTTGTACACCTTCCTGGTATCCTGGGATAAAATCTTGCATCAGATTAAGGGGTCTTTGACGTTAAGTTTGAAGCCCTTGAAGGAACTACAGCAACCTGCCATCCAGCTGTTGCTACAAGCTGATCATGAGCTGCACATCTGGAACAAAGCTGAACATTATGTTTTAATCACATTGAATTCAATCAAAGTGCCACTCTAACTGATGGTTCATTTATACTTTAACTTTATACAGCTGCAGCCTCACAATCTGCATTATCTGTTGCATAAGATCGACTCTCATGTTCATATTTCTCTTTCCTGACATCCTGACTTTAGACACCGGTGAAGATATGATGAATATGAGTCGGATGCTGCAACTTTAAGCAAATGTTCCCTTCAAACTACAAACACTTCTTCTATATTAAAAGATTATAAAGGTTTAGGTCTCCCAAAACTAACAATAATAATAATAATAATGATAATAATGATAATAATAAACTTTATTCTAAAGCACATTTCCAAACCAAAGTTACAAGGTGCTTCACATAATACAATATTAACAGAATAACATACACAGAAACAATAGTCAAGCATAAATAGATTACATACAAACATTAATGGGATAACTTCTAACCTTCGTCCAGCATTGCTCTACTCTTGACAAGCTGCAGCGATGTCATCAATCAAACTGTTATTTAGGTTTACAGCCCTTGAATTTACCCAGGAAATTAACAACTGAGCCTTTTATATGTGGGAGTTATGTCACTGATGGTGTTTGAAACCAGTAGATGCCTCCAGTAACCAGCGTTTTACTGTGGAAACTGTGGAAAGTCTGCTCACTCATCTCAGAGCAGGGGTGTCAAACTAATTTTAGTTGAAGGGGCCACATGCAGCCCAATTTGAAATGGGCTGGACCATTAAAACCATTGCTAAAATAGCTAAAATATAACCATCTACTTATAAAATCTATTCTCAAATTAGTCCTTAAAATCTGAATCACATTACAAGTCAATTATCTCAGATGACATTGGAATAATTTTTCGGCAATTTTCACACCTTGCAAAGTTACCCATTGGGCCTGACTGGACCCCTTGGCTCTATGTTTGACGCCCCTGTTCTTAGAGTGTCGACTTCAACATTTTCCCATGAGCCAACAAAAAAACTGGCATAATTCTGTGAAACTATTTTAATGAAAGCTTTTTTTCCTTGTCATGTATAATGTATATCCAGGAGTCTAATACATGTTGAGCTTTAAGTTTGAAGTGCAGGAGTGCCTGTTTAGAGAAGTTAGTCCAAACCATTTCATCAGTGGGTGAGAATGTGAAGCACAAATGCATCGGATGGCCTCTTGCCACCAAAGTGTTTTTACCGTATTAAGTGTGAGACACTGTAGTCAGTTTGGATGACCACCGGTGAGTCTCTACACTTCATTGTATTGTTGTGGCAATATCTCAGTGGACTACAATCTCTATCATCTGAAATATCGATTAACAGCACAGCAGATTTTCACACTTTTCCCACATATTATCAAGTGATTTAAAAGTGTTGAATACTTCTTATGTATTAGTTTTGTATTTATTATTCTGGTTTAATAATGTGAATGCTTTACATGTTTAAAAACACTTTACAAAACACTGTC
Organism: Scomber scombrus; assembly: GCF_963691925.1. Classification (NCBI taxonomy): domain Eukaryota; kingdom Metazoa; phylum Chordata; class Actinopteri; order Scombriformes; family Scombridae; genus Scomber; species Scomber scombrus. The sequence continues at coordinate 27,829,072 of NC_084981.1, read as the reverse complement.
AGTCTGTTCTGTCTCTCGATGCTGTAACACACAAGTAAACTTTATAATGTTATTTATAGAGTGGAGACAGAACAATGAAAACACATTATAGCCTGGAAGGCATCACCGGTTTTATTTCCAAAATCATGCAGCAACTATCTGGACTCTTGAAAGTTGAAATGTATTGCTAATATGTATTTAATCAAACATGACTGCGTTGTGTAGCTGCTTTAATATAAAGTACTGTTGTCACTGCTTGAACTGCTGGTGCAAAGTCCCTGCAGTTTTTTGTTGTTGTTTTTTTTCTGCAGCATCAAGTTAATTCACTGTGTCGACTGAATTTTGTTGTTTGATTAAGATGCAAGCAAACAGTGTATGAATTAGCAATTTGTTACGTCAAATAAATTATTTTCTCAAATCAATCGTTTGTGTGCAGTGTTGAGGAGTAACTAGTTACATGTAATTGTGTTACATAATTTTATTATAAAATAAATGTAACTGTAATCTGTTACAGTTACTGATGAAAATATTGATGATTACAAAGGAGGTTACATCTGAAGTCAGACCTTTAAGATTTTACTCAGGAGGAGTTTTTCCTAATTTTTACTGAATACATATATTGCTGTTTTTAATTCTTTGAAATCAATATTTTTTATTTTTAATAAATAAATCATGACGTGGGCTTATTTGGAGCACACATGGGCTTAAATGGAGTCACAGTACCAATTAAACCCACTTTATTCATCAAATATCTTTATTTTATATTCCAACATCTACATGAACTAATGAATACATTTTCAAATGAGAGATAAATGTTGCTTTATAAGAAATGATCTCTCTTATAAATCATGTCAGTATCCATGAAAAACAGCTGGACTTAGATTTTGGTGCTTAATGGGAACATTTACCCTAACAGCTGAAAATGAAATATGTTACATTACTTTGATTAAGTTATTGAAATAGTTACATTACTTATTACATTTTAAATAGAGTAACTAGTAATCTGTAACCTATTACATATTTAAAGTACCCTTCCCAACACTGTTTGTGTGCATGAATTAACAGAGCAGAAACACAACATATTTGTATTTAATTGTCCAAACCTCAAGTGTATATATATATAACCACATCTCAGTCCCAAAATATTAACAAAACAGTGAAGTCAGGAGAGTTTCTACAACTTTGTTTACTTTGTATTACACAGCCAGAGCTGGATAAGCAAAAAGAAAACAAAGATTACTAAAACAACCATTGTAGCATTAAAACTGTATTGATTCATTGGGATTAATTATGTATTTAATAGGCAGCTCCATATTTAAACATTACACGCTGCTCTAAAAACGTCAACCTGTAACTTGCTACAGTAGTTTAAGTTGTTTGAGGTAGCAACCAAAGAGATTTGTGAAGTTTGAGGGTAGGAATTTATAATCTGTGCATACACATTATAAACAAAAAAATAAAAAATAAACATTCCTGTGATATTTTTCATCACCTCAAGAGACTTGACATGTAATATCTGACTGACCGAATGAATGTTTCTGTGTCATACAACAGATATTTAGAAATATACAAGCTGACATCAAAAAAGTAAGACAGACAAGCTGCTGAGAAAGAATTTATATTTAAAGAGAGGGGCATCCCAAAAAAAACCTCATGCCTGGTTCCCATGGCAAATGTCCAGTTTTGAACAAGGACTGATGGGAGAATTCCCAGTAGGGTCATCTGAATATATCAGGAATGTTTGGGAACAGAAACAGTGCAGGGTTTCTGTTTCCCTCCGCCCCTCCTCACCCATCTGTGCATGGCAGACATGTTCAGACCACACAGTCATGCTTCATGTCTTAAAGACTCTGACGCTACAGCATAAATCAGAATTATGCATCATTATATTAGCTCCTAAATAACTCTGTTCATTATGTTGAGAGGCAAACTATTATTTATTTATATAGCCTTGAAAACAAGCCATGCTCTCTTCTGGTCACACCCCATCCAGTGATGTCACAGCAGGTGTTTCGCATTTGACACCTGCACTTAATCACCACAATAAGGTAGATTAAATAAACATAAAGTTCACTTCCACCCAAAGATACGTCTCCTCTTGTGTTCGAGCTTCACTGTGCAGATTGATTAATGTGCTTGTTTGTTTTCACATGTATCATCGGCTGAAAGTGGGAAGTTTCTCTGTGATTTTATGAACATTATGTGTGACGTTACAACTAGTTTGGAGCCAATCATTGTTACTTATTATTAAGCAGTATTTTTTTTACATGTCTTAATGCAAGTCTGGAAGGGGATCTTTACATTTAAAATAGCAATAGAAAAAGGCAGTAGTAAAATGCAAAGAGAAAAATTAAAAGGCTTAAAATAAAAGTTATACGCTAATGGAAAACCAGAGATATTCATATGGAAATGTGGAACATATGTGTGTATTTAGAGCATTGTGGATGAAATAATGTATTGAAGCAAACTGATTTAACTAATTAAAGTTCAAATTTACAAAATAACACCCACATAAAAACATAAGATATGAACCTGAGGTAGTAAGGTTTATGGGAGCCGATCAAAGTGCATGACTTTATGCAAATATTATCATTTAAAAAAGAATGCAAATGGAAAAAAAAAAAAAAAATCATATGAAAAGGTGAAAATGATATCATGGAGAACACCACTCATTTTAGTAGTAACATTTTTTATACAAATAGATTACTGAAACTAAATATTTAACTAAGTGTTTTCTGTCCTGTAATCACTGAAAAACAACTGTGTATAGTGGCGCCATCTTGTGGCTGATGTCTGTAACTGCAGTTTTAAAATGACCACACATCACTATGCTCTTTAAAAATATTAATCTGATGAATTCAAACTCTTAACACACTTTAACCAACACAAAGTGTTCTGCTCTCAGAATAATTTTTATGATTTAAGGTACTTGAAATGATTTAATTAATGTATTAGATTAAGTTTATGGTAAGAAATTCTGCATAAGAAACACACACACACACAGTCAGTTATAGTTGTACAGCGATCTGGAATTTTATTTTGAAGGCTACATAACTGTTTATACTTGCGGTAACTTAGCAACCAGCAGTAAGAAAGACGGCCGGTCACTCAATGAATCCTCTTTTCTCATGCTCACGAAAGCAATGGCTGTAAATTTGATAATTTGACATTTGATACGAATGTAGATGAATATTTAATGTTAAGTTTAGTACTGTAACGTGTGATGTTTATTGACTGGGAAGTTGTGATAAAAGTAATTTGAGAGCTATTGTAAAGTGTGCGTTGCGTAGCAAGCCTACTGTTAATGTAAACGGCTCAATGTGCCGTGTAGTTATTTAGCTATTCTTTAAATAGCATTACTGTTTAGTTATATTGTTTATAAGCGAAACGCTGTAAAAGAAACTAAGGTTTTGTATTGTCTTTTATTTGCAGTTTCACTCGTGGTATTTCACCTAAAAGAAAGGAATAAAGGGAGCAAGACGCTCTGATCCTGGCTCAAGTGTTATATCTGAGTTTGGCTGACCGTTTAACTGTGATGACGTACAGGAAGTACATAACGCGCAGGGAGAACAGTACACAAAGGATAATATAATAAACCTGCATTTTTCCTCAGGTACTTCATCACCAACTCACAGAGAAGTGAATGAAACATCAACACCAGGCTGACAGAAGTAGACATAATTAATGAATTAATTGTTCACTGCAGTGTGATGAAAAGACTTACAAATGATGTCAATAATAACAGTGCAGACACAAACAGAAGAACATCCTCCCTCATTTAAAAACAATTTACTTTAAGGTGAAGACGACGTGAATACTTTTAGATATTTAGAGTGTTGTGGATTACAAAATGGATTGATGCAAACTGATTCAACTAATTCAGGTTCAAGTTTCAAGGTTTTTTATTTGTCACATACACATGAAATACATTCATGAATAAAGGTAGTGAAATGCTTTGTGTTGTATAGAGGAAAATAATATCAAAAAGACGTCATTTATATGAGAGACAATAACTAATAAAAGCTCAAATTAACCAAACGACACAGAAAACCTTCAAGAATCACCTTGAGGTTGTAAAGCTAGTAGACACAGATCAAGTAATTATCATCATGTCCTTTCCCATTTTAACCCTGACACAAACCTGTAACCATATTATTGTGGCTTCACAACACCTCACATGAACTTAGACGTACACTGAGGTCTCTGTATGATCCCTGCCAACTGTGCTGTCATAATAACACACACACACACACACACACACACACACACACACACACACACACACACACACACACACACACACACACACACACACACACACACACACACACACACACACACACAGCTGCTTGTCACCCATAATCCTGTATTCGGGTCATATGTCAGCTGTATTTATATCTCTCTCTCTAAGGGAGGTCCTCAAATACTGTGTGAGTGATACCATAAGCACGTGTCATATCAAACCTGGGTCACACAATGTTAAACCAGTATAGTTCCTGTTATGCAGCTGGAAATTCATCAGATAAATCCAATTTTTGTGCCAATACTCATAAAATAATGTTCAATTATATGCTGTGGTTTCTTCTCTTGCCACCCAAAGTGCCACAGCTCACTCTGTAAAACACATTTTATTGAATATTGGGTATAATTTTAATCTACTGAAGGGTTTTGTTTGGTAATTGGTCCAGTTACATCACCTCGCTTTTGTAATTGGTTACATGCATTTTTATTGTGAAACAGCCTACCGAGTCCCAACCGATTCTACTTATATGGGCATCAGGAGGAGCATGAGGCGCCCTCCTGAACCTGTGAACCAATCAACCTGTCAATCACGACGTAGCCACGCCCTAATGCATACCCTGCTTTATCGTCAAATATAAAATCAGGGAGGCCAAAATGTCCCAAATGAACATCATACTGCATTGAAGAAGGCTTTAAACTAGCGACTGAGACCATAAACACATTTTGAAAACGTTTACTGAGGTTAGAAATCAAGTGAGAAGTTGGTGAATTCTCCATTGACTTGTATAGAGACGGAAGTCCTTTTGACACCAAAACGGTCGCCCCCTGGTGGCCTTTTGATAGAATGCAGTTTTAACTTACTTCCGCGTTCGCATCATTTCAGAGGACCGGAACTCCCCGCCTGGTCCCAACAGAAGTTAAATTTGATAACTTCTCCACCTTCCTTTGACCCAGCTCCTCCTTTTTCTCCTTCTGCCTCTAAATCTCATCTTTGTTAGTCCATAGATTAACATAAATGACATTAGGATGTTCTTCCTTTATGCAAACTTTCAATTTACAATACGATATAATAAACGTTATTGTCCCCGTAGGAACATTTGTCTTTGACTCAAATGCTGAGCACATAAATACCTCAACAATTTACTCAAATGACTCCCTTAAACAAGTATTTATTCTTTGTTTCTTCTACATCACGTTACCCCTTAAGATGCTCCGATACCTCTTAATGACCCTATTTGTCTTTGAGGAAACCTATATATTAAAAAAAATCTTATACTGTAGGTTTCAAACTCTTTCTGTCTGAAATAATTTTAATTTTAATATTAATTCTCTGTGTTAATTTAGCTTATTTAAAAATGGTTTATTCTCATATTTTAAAACACATTGCTTGTGATTTAAATGATGGATTCACTGTTACTATTCTGAGGTATTTATTCTTAAATATCTTGTATTAAATGTTAAATTAGTGTGTTATGAGTATGTTTTGATTTACTTTTGTATAGCCTAAATCAGCAATAAAGGTGCTGCTAATTATGATATGTTATGTTCTTTTTCCCCTTTTCATTTAATGCCTTATTATTTATTTTTATGTGTATTCATTTGGGGAAAATCATTGTTAATAATAAATTACTACGTTATTGCTTCTGTGTCCTATTTCCTGATGGGCCTGTTATGAGAACTGCATGCATTTCTCTTTCATTACAAAAGTGTCAATGTTACAAAATGCTTTTTTTAATAATTGTATAACTCTAGTGTATTACTCCACTATGACCACCAGATGGCACTAAAACAACTTGTGAATTTGTCCTGGGAGCAGTTACGTACCTTAACTTTCTTTACATTACACAAGTGGAAAGATAACAGATAGAGGGAGTTTAATAAACCAGAACTACATGAACAATGTTATAAAACAATAAAACAGCCTTTTGTGTGCACATTAATGCCATCAATCAGTTTAAATAAAGCTGTAAAAGTTACATTTAGATGTTGATCATGTGTGTTTATGTCAATATGGAAAAACAGGTGGAGTAACTGCAGGTATAATAAATCAGGTCAGGATATAATTAAGATGAATTTAATTATCCTCAACAGCTGTTTGTCTTAATTATATTTGCTTGCAGACTGTATACTATTATGAGTTTAAAGCACAAGCAACTAAATGTCTTCCTGGTGTCTGTAGAGCAGACAAGTTGTTTGAGGACAGACCCGGACTGATCCAGATCCAGATCCAGAACCAGTCACGTCTCTGATGCAAACTGAGCTTTGATCCAAGAAGAAACATGACATGCTGCAGGACCCCGATCCGCCCGCCCTCAGCTGGCTCAGTTCCTAGAAAGACTTTCCCGAGCAGAGGATTATATAACATAGTCGGTACAGTACAGTATATGACCAGGTGTAACTCCTCCGAGAGCAAAGTCCAACTCAGCACAGTTGAATGATGAAATCGACTTTATGCTGCTGACGGCCTTTAAACAGGACAGAGGACACAAAATGACACTTTTACTGCTTCTGGGGTAGAGATCTAATCTACTCTCAAGCTATTTAGACATGAAACAGACAGGAAATCATTAAGATCCCAAATGGTTTCTGTTCTATTTAAAGAATGAGTGAGAGGCTCAGATTTGGCTTCACAACAGACACAAATCTGACATTCAGAGGTCAAAAATCAGGAAGTTTAACAGCTGACTGTGATTAGAGAAACCCACAAAAGTTGTTGTTTTTAACTTGTTGCTGTACCTTTTACCAGTTTTTAAAAAGGCACATCCTCAGAAAAAACAGCAATAATCACCACATTAAAACATGGCTGAATGTGATTTAAAAGCCACAAAAGTCACTTTCAGTAAGTGACATGTGCTTGCTCTACACTTTTAGATATTTAATAGTTTTTTTTTAACTTGTTGCTGTACATTTAGCCAGTTTTAAAGAAGAAATATTTCATTTTAAACTGCTTGTTTTACACTTTAAAGTATAAATAAATGGAGTTTAAGGGGCTTTTCTACAAGTTTTATAAGATAAATGCAGCAAAGTTGTCTCCTTATTCTTCACCAATACATAAAACTTTACCATCAGTATTCTTACCATTAAGGAATATTAATAATTTGGCGTTTATTGTTGTCTTAATCCTCACCACAGACATAAATCGGACATTCACGGGGCAAAAATCAGGAAGTTTAACACAGCTGAGTGGGATTTAAAAAGCCACAAAAGTCACTTTCAGTAAGTGCTATGTGCTTGCTTCACACTTAATATTTAATAGTTGTTATTTACTTATTTCCTTAGGATTTATTGGACATTTAACAAGTTTTTAAAGAGGCAATATTTCATTTTCAATCACTTGTTTTACACTTTAAAGTATAAATAAATGGAATTAAAGGGCGTCTCTACAAGGTTAATAATATACTGTAAATGCAGCAAAGTTGTCTCCTTATTCTTCACCAATATATAAAACTTTATCAGTGATTTATATCATGTTTGGCTTCATTGTTCTCACCATTAAACACTTAATAATCATCTGGTTTTATTCTTCTAAACATCCGAATATGAGCTTCTGTTAAACTGAGAGAATCTGTTGTTTACACTAACAGACAAAAGATAGTAATGCTTATATAATTATCTTAAATTCCTAGATTAAGACAGAAAAAACAGAAATAATCACCACATTGAAACATGGCTGAATGTGATTTAAAAGCCACAGAAGTCACTTTCAGTAAGTGATGTGTACTTTTCTCTACACTTTAAATATTTAATGTTTTTTTTTACTGATTTTTTTGGATATTTAATTAGTTTTTAAAGAGGCAATATTTAATATTTAATTGCTTGTTTTACAGTTTAAATTACAAATAAATCTAACTGGATTTAATGACTTTACTACAAGTTTAGTAAGATAAATGCAGCAAAGTTGTCTCCTCATTTTTCAGCAATAAATAAAACATTTAGCAAAGTTTTTACCAGTGTTTTATGTACTTTTTAGCTTCATTTAGGTTTTATTATTCTCTTAATCCACATCCAATTATGAGCTTCTGTTAAACTGTTGCTGACATTAACAGACAAAAGATAATAGTGCATATATAATTATCTTCAATCTCTCTAGTTTAAGACAAAACACACGAGCCACAGTCACATTTCTGGACGTTTTGTTTTTAATTGATCCTTCAACCATCCTGTCCACAACCACACAACATAGCTACCATATTATGTAATATCATTGTAAGTGCATACATTATGTTGCTGCGCACACACTGACAGCGAGCAGCCCCGTGGAAATATTTTACAGCCTTTTGCACTATTGTCCAATTACAGTAAAATAAGTTAAAACATACTCGTTCAGGCCTGTGAAACCAGGTAAATAACAAAATCTTCCTTCAATATGCAACTGATAGTTTCTCTATTTGATCAGTACCTCTAGAAAACACTGTCGGCATGGTGACCGTATGCCAGCTTATCTCAGCAATGGTGGCGTACTTCAAGGCATTGGTACATAATTATACCCCACAGCTATAAAAAGGAGGAAGATAACAGTGTGTAACTCTTTAGTACAACTTTTAAAACCTTTTAAAAACCTCATATTGAGTCTGATGACAGGCAGAGAGGGGTAGAGGAGAATAAAAGGGGCTGCTTCAGTAATCTGACAGATTAAGCCTCTGTCAGGAGACCTGGAACGCAACAAGAGGTATCGCCCTCGACGTTATTTTAGAGGAGAAATTCTTCATTCTGTACCTGAAAGGAGTCTAAAAGAGCATTCATGGAAAAGTGTAGTTTCTGACAAAGGGTAAGATATTTTAAGACAGAGAGGAAAGATCTCCGTTAATCTTGGAAGAGGAGTGCTGAAAAGTCACACTGTGCCCATTGAGCTACTCCTTCAGAAACTGCAGTTAGCATGAAAGCTAATAGTGGATTGTATCAGCACCGTTTAACCACCCAACAATATCTCACGAGTACCACCCTGTATCACGGACTTCACAGATTGTTGTTTTCTTTTTAATGTTTAGTTACAGTTTTTTAAAAATGAGGTTGATGGCGGATGGCCCAGTTATCAGACAGTACCAGACACGCGTTGTCATGGAAACAGTATGAGTGACAGGTCGAGCAACCTATCGAGAGGCTAGCATGTTTTTAAATAATGTGATTAGTTTTCTTCTTTTTTAAAATCCTCGTTAATGTTGAGGGGAGAAAAAAAAGAAAAAGATGGAGGACTTTAGTTTTTATGTTTGGCCACTTGTACGGAACAACTCATCAATAAGTGCCATTTTTCGAAAAATCCTAGAAACATAAATTATCCTTCTGTACAAATGTCTAAACATAAAATCATATATGTAGCAGGTGCAAGCCTAATAATAAAACAAAACAAACAAAACAAACAAAAAAAACATTAAAATGACATTAAATATTCAGATATTCATGTCAACTTCATGATGTTGCTGATTTAAGGTATGCGATGAGGTCCCCGCGCTCTCCCTTCTTCTTGATGCCGGCGAAGATCATTTTGGTTCCAGGAATGTACTTCTTGGGGTTCTCCAGGTACTCCATCAAAGTGTCCTCGCCCCACACGATACCTGAGGACAGAGAGAGATGATCAGAGATGAATAATCAACCAATGCATCTACGAAACATTAAACCTCTAAGCTGGAGGAGATAACACGTCAGATATTAGGGGTCAAAGTTTCCAGGTTTACATATAGAACTGATAAAAGTGCTGAAATGACAAGTTGCTCCATTTACAGAGAGAAACTATTTAACTACAATTTTAATAAATGATTCATAAGTTACGTCATAAAGAAACATAAAGATTTGCCAGGTTCAGCTTTTAAAATGTTTTAATTGGCACAGTGAATAGAAGATCTTTGAAAGTAAAGTTCAATAAATGTATATAAATGAGTAATTTAAATTGGCTGCAACTTATTTTCATTATTAATTAATCTGTTGATTATTTTATCATTCAATAAAGTAGCTATATGGTCTATAAAACGTCAAAAAAAAGGTTGATCATGGTTTCTTTAAGTCCACAATGACGTCCTTAAACCCAAAGATATTCAGTTCACTGTCACAGAATATTAAAGAAACCGGAAAATATTCACATTTAAGAAACTAAAATCTGAGAATTTTGACTTTTCTTTTCTTATAAAAATGACTCAAAATGATAAATCAGCTATCACAATAGTAGAGGAATGATTGAATAGTTGTCAGCTAATCTATTAACTGATTAATAGTTGTAAGTGACATTTAACTACCTCTCCTCTGCACTAGTTTCCTTCTAGCTTTATTTTATTTTAAATATGTAGCTGTGTACTATTACTACTCAGAATATGTCAAATATTTCTATGTCAGCTTTGAATAAATGATTCTCCCATCTTGACTGTATCAGTATCAACTGTGAGCACCAGTGAACTGACCTTTACTCTTGTTGGCATCCGTGTACGAGTAGCCCTCTGCCTGCCCGGTCTTGCGTCCGAACAGACCCCAGAGGTTTGGGCCCACCTTGTGCTTGCCACCGTTCTCTACTGTGTGGCACTGAGCACACTTCTGGACAAAGGCCTTCTTTCCCTTGGCAATGTCTCCCATAGTCAACTGGAGAGACACAAAGTTCAGAGAAAAAGAGAACAAGTCAGAAACTAATAGTGGAAGAAGTATTCAGATATTTTACTTTAATAAAAAAAAAGTACAAAAAAATACTCCAAAAGTGCATAAATATAGCTTTATGTAGTATGAAGTATTACAGTAAAAGTACTGCAGTATTATGAGCGATGTAGTATGCAGTATTACAGTAAAAGTACTGCAGTATTATGAGTGATGTAGTATGCAGTATTACAGTAAAAGTACTGCAGTATTATAGTGATGTAGTATGCAGTATTACAGTAAAAGTACTGCAGTATTGTGAGCGATGTAGTATGCAGTATTACAGTAAAAGTACTGCAGTATTGTGAGCGATGTAGTATGCAGTATTACAGTAAAAGTACTGCGGTATTATGAGCGATGTAGTATGCAGTATTACAGTAAAAGTACTGCAGTATTATAGGGATGTAGTATGCAGTATTACAGTAAAAGTACTGCAGTATTATGAGTGATGTAGTATGCAGTATTACAGTAAAAGTACTACAGTATTATAGTGATGTAGTATGCAGTATTACAGTAAAAGTACTGCAGTATTATGAGTGATGTAGTATGCAGTATTACAGTAAAAGTACTGCAGTATTATGAGTGATGTAGTATGCAGTATTACAGTAAAAGTACTGCAGTATTATGAGTGATGTAGTATGCAGTATTACAGTAAAAGTACTGCAGTATTATGAGTGATGTAGTATGCAGTATTACAGTAAAAGTACTGCAGTATTATGAGCGATGTAGTATGCAGTATTACAGTAAAAGTACTGCAGTATTATAGTGATGTAGTATGTAGTATTACAGTAAAAGTACTGCAGTATTATGAGTGATGTAGTATGCAGTATTACAGTAAAAGTAGTGGTTTGGTCCTCTGACTGATATATTATTATTATGACATCATTAGATTATTAATAGTAAAGCATCAGTGTTAGAGAAGCATGTTACTGTTGTAGCTGCTGGAGGTGGAGCTAGTTTACACTACTTTATATACAGTTAGCTAGTTTAGTCCAGTGGTTCCCAACCTATGGGTGGGGCCCCTCCAAAGGGTCAGCAGATAAATGTGAGGGGTGGTGAGATGATTAATGGGAGAGGAAATAGGAAGTCTCAGGTGCTTAGTTACCTGATACCACAGTCAAAAACACAGTGCAATTATAAATAAAAATAATGTGGATTTTGGATCCATAAATAAAGCTGCTTCTATTCATAGACTCTGGCTTATGGCAAGTTTACCCGACGCCATCTTGTGAAGGTCATTTAAGGTGATAAGTTTGACTGCTTTCCTTTTTTCTTTTCTTTACTCTGCATTTCACACAGCAAGGGTCATTTCAAGGAAACCAGATAAGACAACTGCACCCGTTAACCCATTGTTAGCCTTCACCGTTATATTAACATGAATCACGTCTCACAGAGTAAATAAGGTTTGTGTTAATAGTCAAACATAGATTAAATGTATCATCCATTACAGTGAAGCCTGCACAAGAGTTTAATTAAGCCAGGGTTAATGCACTTAGTGTAAAACAAGAGCAGAAGACTTTGATGGGTGTTGTGAAAAAAATCGTCTCCTTTGATCACTCAGTGCTCAAATTACCGTAAAGGAAACGATAGTGGTGTAAGGAAGGGTATTAATTACAACATAAGCTTGACTTTTATATATTTTTTATCGTTATTTTGGAATAAAGTTCAAGTTTTTAGATCAATTAGTCGTAATAATATGTTTTAAGTCGTTATGAGCAAGTTAAGAAGGGTGGGAATAGTTTTAGAGAGGTGACGAATTTTGACGCAACACCCCGGCGTCTGTTCCCACGTGACCTCAGAGAAGACGTGACTGCTAAAAACCCAGCAAATGTGGCATTAATTTAACCACAATTTACACAAAATTTGAAGTGTATTCAAAGCAGATAAATAACCTTTTAAGTCAGCATAAATAGACAAGCTAATGCACAGCTATACTTCTCCTTTCTCATGAAGCAAAATGAAGGATATTCGACACTTTTACTTCATTTAAAGACTGAAAGCAGCATTCACGAATAGCTATAATTGCATTTACACTCATATTTTTGTCATTTGATATTGCATTGTTCACTAAAACACGACTATCTTTCTATTTTGGCCTTTTTATCCTTCCTGGTTGGCTGTCAAGGATGCTTCAATGTCGGTGTCAGATTATCTCTTAACCGTCAAGCTCCACAATTTACTATTAAATAATACTTTAATAATGTGAACACCTAATGAGACAGTATAACCTGTCTAATATATATTAAATCCATTGTGTAATATCATTGTACGCATTATTACCATTGAATAACAGGCAAAGTTAATAAAGCCCTTCACTTTACGTAAAAAGCGTAGCGGTGCTATTCACCAACATTAAAGCCGTAACATTGACGCAGCATCTCCTTTTTTCTTCTCTTTATCACCCCTTTTCTGATTCTAGCATCACTTTTAGGACAATAACCACCACCCACACAGTCTCAACTTGCTCTAACAGCTCAATAAGAAGTGTTAAATGTACCTTTTGGTGAAGATTTGACGGATTAAATGGCTTGGAGCTATCTCCTCCTTCAGGACCGGTGATCGGTTTGTGGCGGTCGCAAAGAAGGTCACTTCACTTTAGAGGCAACGGCGTTTGACGTCACCGCGCAATCACGTGCCGAAGCGCTTTTCCTACTAAATTGTGACGTGTGCATTTTATACACTCCAGGCCGCGTCTCATTTCAAAAATCGAGACCTCCTTCCTCCTATACTCAAATCTTATTGTGTGTTAACTTCTACGGCTTTTGGGATGAAAAGCACATACACACACTGACAACCTTTCATTCTCAAATATCTTTAATACAAGGAGACATATTCTTATCTTTTTTTTTTTTGTTACACAAGAAAGGAGATGAGGGTCTAGGGAATGAGGCGAATATTCAGATTTGGTGCTGGTTCCAGCATCTTGTCGCATTCCCTAGCATCCACATAGGCGGAAAAAAACACCTGCTGGAGTAACCTTACAAGGAGATGTAGATGTTCAATAAAAATGTACATTTCTTTACTTTTAAGGTAGATAAACAATCATTTTTATCATTTTAGTTTTAAAGAAACATTAGCTTGTCACTTATATTCCATTTCCAACAAATACCCCCAATTAGGTTGGGATCTTTTTGTTTTAAATATAACAATGGGCATAAAATATCTAAGCTTTTTAAAAGTAAACTATCTTTAATATGAATAGGATGCAGAGACATGCATTCACATTGCACAAACACTAACTTCAGAAACCTCTACCATCCAGGCCTATATGTGACTTAGCCTTTTAAAAACAGCCAGAGGGAATATTTTTTAACTTTATCTATCTTAGAGTAGTTCAGTAATACTAACTGTGCAGTAGTGTGTTAGTAATAGTAAAGTAGAAGTTCATACATAAAGCATTTCACATATAGTAGACATCTCGGTGTGCTAATGTAAAAATACATTAGCAAGACATTAAAATAAAGACACAATATAAGAGTATGACTTGAATTTAATAAAACTAAACAAAGGTAAGTCTACACAGAGTTGCTTTTTTAAAGGTGACCTCACAACAAAGAGAGAGCACTTTAAAGTTCAGGAGTTATAAAGTCAAAGGCACCTTCAGTTTTAAAAGTTCAACTGAGGTGATATTTTTAAAACACCATAACTTTGTCCTACAAGTATGTTTAGTGCTGTAGAATAGGATATAGACTGTGTTTCGCAACTTGTTACGGTTATTTTTCTTAATGCAGTTGCAAATTACTGGCAAAATAAAAATAAATAAACACATAGCACAATGATATTAAATAGACACTGAAAGGAAAGGACAGGAAAAGGAAGGAAAGGAAGTTTGTCCTTAAGAAGGGGTCATTCAACAGGCTCATTCGAGGTGAACTGCGTCTCACTTCCTCTGAAAAAGTGAACGACAACAAGTGCCAGCACCAGGAGGCGGTGACAAAAAGCTGCAGTCAAGTCAGACAGTTTCCTGCAGCCTCCAAAGATACAGGAAGTTACAGACAGAGTTACATCCTGTTAGAGCTGATCCTAATTTAATAAAGTGTTGCCAGGTCAATCTACTCAAGCTTTTATAGACTCAATCATTGTTTTAATGGTGTTTTGTATGACAGGGTAGGCCTATAATCTATGTCCTGAAACCTACAGCATTCATCTTGTGTTGTGAGGTTTTGGGAAAGATCTTGGTATAAGTTTATAGCGTCCTACCTCTCCTGCACATATATTTATTTACTTTAACCCTCCTGTTGTCCTCGAAGGAAGGGAGGAAAGGAGGGAGGAAGGAAGGAAGGAAGGAAGGAAAGAAAGGAGGAAGGAAAGACAAATGGAGGGAAAGAATGAAGGCAGGAAGAAAAGATGGAAGGAAGGAAAGAAGGAAGGATGGAAGGAAAGGAGGGAGGAAGGAAGGAAGAGAGGAAAGGAGGGAGGGAGGAAGAAAGGAGCGAAGGAAAGATAGAAGGAAGGACGGAAGGAAAGGAGGGAGGAAGGAAGGAAGGAAGAGAGGGTAGGAGGGAGGGAGGAAAAAAGGAAGGAAGGAAAGATGGAAGGACGGAAGGAAAGGAGGGAGGGAGGAAGGAGGGAAGGAAGGAAAGGAAAGAGGGAGGGAGGAAGGAAGGAAGGAAAGAAATAAGGGAGGAAACAGAGAGGAAGGAAAGAAAGAGGGAGGGAGAGAGGAAGGACAGACGGAAGGAAGGAAGGAAGGAAGGAAGGAAGGAAGGAAGGAAGGAAGGAAGGAAGGAAGGAAGGAAGGAAGGAAGGAAGGAAGGAAGGGAGGACAGAAGGAACAGTCAAAACAGACGGGGTCAATTTGACCCGGGAGGACGACACAAAGGTTAAATCAATGTATAGCTGAATATATGCAGCTACAGGTGTGTTTTTGTAACATATATGTGAATGACTTTGTGAACATATCAAATCTTTAAATATATTTTTATTAGGAATGTATTTTGTAATGTGCAAACAAATATTAAAACACCACAATCAATACTCAAAATGAAAGAAGACAGAATAGAAGTAGACATTATATCATTTATGTATTAAATATTAAGACTGTCATACTAAAAAAGACTCCCAGGAAAATTGCACACATGTATATAATCTCAGGAACTTTTGCATATTGCACATTTACATACTTCAGATTTATTTACACAGAGATTGATTACTGCATATAGCATTTTATTTATTTTTTTAAATCATTTTTACCATTATGCTGCTACTGGTGCGTCAACTTTCTTAATATTTGGTTACTGAATGTATATAGTATATTTGGCTGATAAAGGTTTTTTCATCAACAGATCTGAATTTTTTATAATAAGATCAGAGTTATAAAATAAGATAAGAATAATCTTTACAATCAAACTAAATCAGCTCTTTGATCAGGTGACAGCCAGCCAGGCGTTTCCTATCATGCTCTGGGTCCAACAATTGTTAGACAGCAGCTGTGTGGCCTGGCTGCACATGCAAACACACGCACGCACACACACACACACACACACACACACACACACACGCAGGCATGTAGTGGGACATTCCTCATACCATGACTTTCTCAGACCTCCCACCCTTACTCCACATACTAGTCACAAGCCTCTGACGGCATATGATCAGCTGACAGTTTTATGGACCTTGCCGTCTATGACGTGGGTCGGTTACGTAATACACTTCACACATAGACTACTATAGATCGCACGTGGCGTTTGAGGCTGAGGATGGCCAGTAGGAACTTATTTTCCCCCCATAAAAGACTGGTAATGTTATAATGTATACTTCTAATAAATACAATGGATTTGTTAATTTATATATATAGTCCATTCATATAGGCTATTTGATTGTCATTTTTTTTCTGGTAACTTACTATGTCTGTAGTTTTATTTTAGACTGTGTGCTTTTCAGATTTTTATTTATTTAGATACCTCAGTGCACTTTCTCTGGCACTTTTTGCACACTGAGTATTTTGCTATTATTTATTACATCATGTATATACATATATTTGTTTTATTAGCACGACTTTTAGTTAATTTTCAGTATTATGTTTTTAATTTTTTCAATTGGATAGTCAGAGATGTGTTTTATATATAATGTTATGTCTGTATTAAGTGTGAATTATCCATAAAATATCTTACAAAACGACTCTGCAGCATCCTTTTGTAACTTTCATTGAGCAGCTGTGGGCGGAGTTTGGTGCTTTTATATCTCCAGTACAGTAGATGGCAGTAAGCGTTTACTATCTACACTAATGATGCCTTCAGGGATGTGGGAATTACTACTGTCATGTAACATTAGTGCCAACACCCTATGACACAAGTGGTGGGAGGAATACTCAGAGTACACTCAACAGTACATCAATATAAAAATACTTAAATTCAAGTAAAAGTACTGCATGAAAAAGGTAAAATTACACAAGTATTATGAGTGATGTAATGAAAGTATAACAGTAAAAGTACATTATTGTGAGTTATGTAGTTGTAGTATTGACACAGATACTCTACCTCCTCACCAGATTTACTATATCTGGAATAAAGTGTTAAAAGTTAAATATCTAGGCTTATGTGTGAAAAAAACATGACATGGAGGCCTCTTACACAATGCATGGAGTTAAAAAATGTTGGAAAAAATATTTAAACACGTGAAAAAAACTATTTTTCTGGATCTCTGCACTGTTTAGAATAAACTCCAAACCGAAACTAAAGCTGTCAAATGTAGAGTGGAGTACAAAGTGCAATATTTCCGTCTGAAATGTATTATAAAGTAGCATCACCTTAAAACTGTACTTGAGTAAATGTATTTAGCTATTTCCATTACTACTGACATAGATACTCTACATCTTTACCAGATTAACTACATTTACAATACAAAAACAGGTATTACATCTGGAATAAAGTGTTAAAAGTCAAAATATCTAGGCTAATGTGTGAAAGACATGACATGAAGGCCTCTTACACAATGTATGGAGTCAAAAAATGTTGTATAAATATAAAAAACAGCTATTTTTCTGGATCTCTGCACTGTTTTGGAATGAGCGCCAAACCGAAGCCGGAAGTTCCGAGCAGCATTTAAACGCACCACCCGCAGCTACAAGCTACAGGCAGCAAAGATGGAGGAGTACCCAGCCAAACAAGGCACCGAAAACCTCGACGACCCTCCCAACAGCAGACTTTTCGTGGTCGCCAGTCGGTCAGTAACCGAGGATGAGCTCAGGGACAGTTTCTCCGTGTTTGGGGACATCCAGGGGGTCTGGGTGGTCAAAGATAAGCAGACAAAGGAGTCCAAAGGCATCTGCTATGTGAAGTTCTCCAAGTCCTCGCAGGCCTGTCTGGCCATGGAGGAGATGCATGGCAAAGTGTTGGTGGATGGCACTAAACCCATCAAGGCAAGTGTGTAGAGAGCTTAAGTCGCCTATAGAAACCGTGTAAATCTGTAGCTAATACTCTGCAAGAAGGAGATAATGGGAGAGGAGCTTACTGACAATGCGATGCTGTGTCAAAGCAAAGGTGCACAAGTTTCAAGTCTGTCTGTAAACAACAATTAGGAGCTTAAATGCACATTAAAGCTGCTTGGTTTTTCTTGCTGTAATCATTCCTCCTGTTCATACTGACCATTAGAAGATCCCTTTATAAAGCATTTATAATGTTAGTGAGGGAGGACAAAAATCCACAGTCCTCTTGTGAAAGAAAATGTGTTTAAAAGTTAATCTGATGCTAATATGAAGCTTCAGCTTTGTCTAAATGAGTCAAATCAGGTCAATGAGACTCTATTTAGGTATGCATTTATGTTATATTGTAATTGGTTGTATTTATTTTAACATGGACCCCAGGAAGAGTAGCTGTTGCCTAGGTAACAGCTAATGGGGATCCAAATTAATTAAACTAAACTAAATGTTAGTTATCTTATTAGTGCCAAAGTCCCTCTTTTTATTACTTTAATCATTATTTTATGCTGCACTCTCATATATTTCTGCTCTATTTTAGTCTAGCTTTTTGTTTTTCTTTCTCTCTTTCTATTTTTTTTTGTACTTTGCTTCATTTTTATTATAATTGGGGTTTTCTGTTCTTAATTGTATGTTTCTAATTTTTACTGTTTAATCATCCCGTGGTATTTGTGTATGAAATACACTATATAAACTGTTCAAAATGTGTTTAAAAGTTGATCTGAAGCTTCAACCGTCCAAATGAGTCAAGTCAGGTCTTCTATGTTTCATCTTTACAGTGTTTTTAGTGCCAAATTCCCTCTTTTTGTTACTATGGTTACACCACAGCTCAACAGGGAAACACTAAGAGGGAATCTGATGCTATAAAGACTGTAAATGTGTCAGATATCACTTGATATGACTAACTCACACTGATGAAGCTCAATAGAAGCTGATCACCTACTTTTAAATACATTTTTATACTAAATACTTGTGTGGAAAGCACATTTGAAGGGAATCCTTTTTAATAATCAGTATGAACAGTGAGGAAAAAACTAATTAATTGTCCATATAGATAACTGACTGTTGTTTTAAGACATGAAAAATTGTGCTCTGCTTCTTTAAAAATGGACAACAGAAGTGCTTGAGGCTGAATTGACACACACACACACACACACACACACACACACACACACACACACACACACACACACACAAACACACACATATAAAAATCTCCCGACTCAACAGAAACTCGACTTTCCAGAAGTAACGTCTCTGTTATTCAGACTTGGGTAATAAATGTTTTTAAATACAATAGCTCAGATTTTAAGGTGTTTCAGTGTTGGAAATATTTAAAAATCTATACTTTACTCGTTGCTTGTTTGTAAATTACTGAATGTTTGTATTATGCTGCAGTTGTGATGATTATTTGTAATAATTTGTCCTATTTTTATTTTTTGTGCAGGTGTTCATCGCTCAGTCTCGATCTTCAACGAGACACAGGGACGTAGAGGATGAAGAGCTGACCAGGATCTTCGTCATGATCCCCAAAACGTTCTCAGAGGAGGACCTTAAAGACACGTTCAAAGTAAATACACCAACTCCTCCCTTCAGTCTTTTCTTTAAGCCTATATGTAGAATTAAAGTCAGATTACAGCGCTAAATATCAGGGAAATTAGACGTAGATCAACAGATTTATATAAAAGTATAAAGAGAGAAGAATAAGATGAGACCAATTTTTACTGCTTGTGTTTTTACAACATAAATAATAAGCAGCATGTTTAATAATAAGGTTAATTTCTGTTATATGCCTCAATTAAAACCATAGACTGTATATAAAATGGACGTAACATCTGTGATGTCTCCCATTAGTTTGTGGACTGCTGCTCAGAAGCCAATTGTATTGGATCTGGGCAGCGCCATCTTGAAAAATTCAGGTGCATGCTGGGAAAAATAAAAACACGGATTCTACTTATATGGGCATCAGGAGGAGCAAGAGGCGCCCTCCTGAACCTGTGAACCAATCAACCTGTCAATCACGACGTAGCCACGCCCTAATGCATACCCTGCTTTATCGTCAAATATAAAATCAGGGAGGCCAAAATGTCCCAAATGAACATCATACTGCATTGAAGAAGGCTTTAAACTAGCGATTGAGACCATAAACACATTTTGAAAACGTTTACTGAGGTTAGAAATCAAGTGAGAAGTTGGTGAATTCTCCATTGACTTGTATAGAGACGGAAGTCCTTTTGACACCAAAGCGGTCGCCCCCTGGTGGCCTTTTGATAGAATGCAGTTTTAAGTTACTTCGACGTTGGCCTCATTTCAGAGGACCGGAACTCCCCGCCTGGTAAAACAGATTAAAACCTTCCTCAATTTTCATTTTAAGCTCTCTGAAATATGCAGATACCCTAAAACACACTATACTGACTACAAATGCCTTTTTCCCTCCAATTTGGAAATGAAATAATGCATAAGAAAGAAGAATAAACATCTTTTTCTTTTCCTTTTTTTTGAACTCTTTCTGTTTTTCTTCTGTCTTGTTTTTCAGGAATACGGAGATATTGAATATTGCGTCATCATTAAGAATAAGTTCACAGGGGAAAGTAAAGGTCTGGGTTACGTGAGATACTACAAACCCTCCCAAGCTGCCGTTGCCATAGAGAACTGTGACAAAAGTAAGAGTGTGCCCAACTGTGTTTGTGCATTTTTGTTGTTTCTAGAAGTAAATGTGCAGAGACATAAATAAACTCACGTCCACTTTAGAGCAGAGGAGGCAAACTCATTCATCAAGGGCCACATACAGTCCAGTTTGATCTCATGTGGGCCGGACCATTAAAAAGATGGAAGGAAAAGAAGACAGGAAGGAAAGATGGAAGGAGGGAGGAAAGATGGAAGGAGGGAGGGAACAAAAGAAAGGATGGAGGGACAAAATGAAGGAAGGAAGGAACGAAATGAAGACAGGGAGGAAGGAAAGATGGAAGGACAGAAGGAAGAAAGGGAGGAAAGATAGATGGAAGGAAGAAAGAGAGAGAAAGAAAGAAAGAGAAAGGAAGGAGGCAGGGAAGTAAGAAAGGATGCAGGGACAAAACGAAGGAAGGGAGTAAGGACAGATGGGAGGGAAGAAAGGAAGGAAGGAACGAAAATAAATCAGGAACGAAAATAAATCGGGAAGGAAAGAAAGGGAGGAAGGATAGATGGGAGGAAAAAAACAGGAGGGAAAGATGGATGGACAGAAGGAAGGAAAGGTGGAAGGAAGAAAGAGAGAAAGAAAGGACAGAAGGATGGAAAGAGGGAAGAAAGGAACGAACGAAAAGAAGACAGGAAGGAAAGAAAGGACAGATGGAAGGAAAGAAGGAAGGAAAAGAACACATGAAGGAAAGTGGGCCGGATCGGACCCTTCAGCAGGCCGGTACTGGCCCACGGTCCTCATGCTTGCCACCCCTGCTTTTAGAGAATGTTCTGTATGTTTCTAACCCTGACGTCTCTTTACTGTGTTTATTAGCTTACAGAGCGATTCTGGCTGAACCTCGCACCAAGGCTGCAACCACAGAGGAGTATTCATCAGGAGGGACGGCGAGGGGGGGTGAATACATGAACGCTGGTGACAACATGAACCAGTACGCCTTCCCCATGGGCACACAGCTGCCTGGTACAGTGATTTAATATTACTTTTTTACACTTATCTGTTATATCTGGGTTTAAAGGTAGGATTGGTAATGTTGGAAAGCTAGCAAGAGAGCTAACAAGAATTGAAAATAGCACCTCCTCCTGCCTCCTCTAAGTTCCCCCCCGCTGCTCCACCCTCCCGTCAGTGAGTCCGTCCAAGCCACGCCCCCACAAACCGGCAACAGCGACAGGTGAAGACTGTGCATGTGCGAAGTAGGCAGGGAGAGAGGGGGGCGGATGCAGAACTAGACATGAAGGCACCTGATTGGTTTTTGCTTTTCGGTGTGAAGAGCATGGATTGGTCGGAGTTTTATCAGTCCTGTGGCTGTCACAGAGGTCTGATATTTTCTGTTCTTCTAAAGACATAATGTATTGATACCTCTGATAATAAAAGGACCATTTCACCCAGTATATCAAAAAGTGCTTCTGAACAGGATTACCAACCCTACCTTTTTAAAGTTACTGAAATCAGTAACTTTTTTTTTCTAGCAGAGGTAGAGGAAGGTGTGCTACATCCCGGTTCCGGAATCCCCAACTGACATTCTAGAACTCTGGCGATGCATCACTCAGTATAGCAGTAGTTGAGATTGTTCTAACTGTTATCTTGTAGCTGTTATTTAAAATCCTCTGGGGCTTTGTTTTTATTTAAATCCCTGGTAAAGCTATTTATTGAGTGGCTTTTTCTATATTTATTTTCCTGCCAGTGGTTTTCTCACTATTCACTGATCTACAGGTGGCAGCAACATACAAAGAAGTGTGGCAATGCATCACCAATCGCAGGAAAGAAGACAGCTAGCAAGTAAAAAAAACAAATATAAAACAATCAAGAATCTGGCAATATTACAATATCCAAAATCTAAGACGATAGCTTGTGTCATATCACGATATTGATATAATTTCAATATACAGTATTGCCCAGTCGTATTTTATGTGTATATATAAGATTATCGGCTGATATATCGATAACGAAATTTATTATTATTTATTTTTTTATTCCCTTATATCAGTATTGGCATTCGCCCTAAAAATCCAGTATCAGTCAGGCTTTAGTGCTCTTATAGATGTAGTTGTTTTAGTTTTTAGTGAAGAAATATAAACTTTGTCTAAGAATCATGGGCAGAAATAAGGTTCAACATGTGAATGAGGAGGCTTAAAGTCTTATCAGATATTTAAGGGTCATTTTATTTCAGTATTTCTTTCATTCAACATTAACCTTTTTAGAGAAAACAATGTTATAAAATGATGCCAATCTTGTGAAACAGAAATATTAGACTTGGATCTTAAATATTGTTCTTTGTGGGTTTTTTTTTTTTTTTTAAGGAAGTCCTTCACTGTATTTGTGAATGTCCTTTTATTGACCGTGTTGTTCCTCTTCCTGTCCAGCTGACCCTGGGAACTATCCGGTCATGGACTACCGCTCCGGTGACTTCACGCGCTGCCTGATGATGTCGACACGGGCCGCTCTTACCCAAGAGCAAATCTTTGCTCTGTTTGACCTCATTCCTGGCATGGAGTACTGCGAGCTGCAGAGAGACGCTTACGGCATGAGCAAAGGTCAGCAGTCAAACACAAAGTACAAGAACATAATGACTCTTTTTTTTTTGCCCGTTTAGTTCAGCTGGTTTAGGCCGGTGTGAAAGCTGTCAATCAAACTCTGGTGCAGAGAAGGATTTACCCCTTTGGTCTTCTTTATAAAGAATGAAAAAAAAGTGTTACTAAAATCCAACAATATAGACCAAAGGGAACAAACTAAAGAAGGAAGATGGAAGAAAGGGAGGAAAGATGGAAGGAGGGAGGGAGGGAGGGAAGAAAGGATGGACGGACAAAATTAAGGAAGGAAGAAAGGGAGTAAACACAGATAGAATGACAGAAGGAAGGAACGAAAAGAAGACAGGAAGGAAAGATGGAAGGAAGAGAGAAGGAAAGATGGAAGAAAGGGCGGAAACATGGAAGGAGGGAGGGAGGGAAGAAAGAAAGGATGGAGGGACAAAATGAAAAGGGATTAAGGACAGAAGGAAGGAAAGAGGGAAGAAAGGAACGAAAAGAAGACAGGAAGGAAAGAAAGGGAGGAAGGAAAGATGGAAGGACAGAAGGAAGAAAGGGGGGAAGGTAGAAAGAAAGGACAGAATCAAATTCTGGTGCAGAGAAGGATTTACCTTTTTGGTCTTCTTTATACAAAATGAAAAAAACTGTTATTACAAATCAGAGGGAAACTAAAATCCAACAATATAGACCAAAGGGAACAAACTACGACTCTAGTCTATAATATGATAACAAGAGATAAAGAATAATGAGAGAAAATGACTGTCAGGAAGGTTTTTTAATGGTAGGAAACTGAGAAAAGCAGCTGATTGTTTGTCTTTGTGCCTCCAGGTCACGCTTTGATTCGCTACAGTAACCTCGGATCTGCTGTTTACGCCAAAGATAAACTCAACGGGTTTGAATACCCACCAGGCAACAGGCTGGCGGTGAATTTTGTCGATGATGGAGAAGATCGCAGCAGGTAAACACTCACACACACACACACACACACACACACACACACACACACACACACACACACACATATGCATTATTATCCTTTATATACACATCACAATATGGTTAAAAAAAAAGTGAATATATTAACTTATATTAATGAAGAAACTGGGACCAAACCATAGACTGTATATAAAATGGACGTAACATCCGTGACGTCATCCATTGGTTTGTGGACTGCTGCTTGGAAGCGAATAGTTTCGGATCTGAGCAGCGCCATCTTGTAAATTTCCGGTGCATGCCGGGTAAAAGACCCCCACAGATTCTACTTATATGGGCATCAGGAGGAGCAAGAGGCGCCCTCCTGAACCTGTGAACCAATCAACCTGTCAATCACAACGTAGCCACGCCCTAATGCATACCCTGTTTTATCGTCACATATAAAATCAGGGAGGCCAAAATGTCCCAAATGAACATCATACTGCATTGAAGAAGGCTTTAAACTAGCGATTGAGACCATAAACACATTTTGAAAACATTTACTGAGGTTAGAAATCAAGTGAGAAGTTGGTGAATTCTCCATTGACTTGTATAGAGACGGTAGTCCTTTTGACACCAAAACGGTCGCCCCCTGGTGGCCTTTTGATAGAATGCAGTTTTAAGGTACTTCCGTGTTCGCATCATTTCAGAGGACCAGAACTCCCCACCTGAACCAAACACTATCCTTCTCTGCATGTCTCCTCCGTCACATTTTATTTGTCGTCAAACATTAACGGGTGAACTACTTCCACTGCAGGGCGCCCTCATGAAGAAAAGTAAAAGCAAAGCAGCCTTTTAGTAAATAACCAAGTGTATGAATTAAAGTATCTGCATCAGGTAATAAGCAGGTTTGGTTAGGATCAACTAAATGTCACTCTACACTTTTATAAGGTCTTTATGACACAGATTGAGTTCTTATTTGTTAGTTTATGCAGAAGAAATGCTGAGTTAACTTTCTCTAAAAAAGATAAAAAATGCTTATGAACAAAAATAATACTAAAATAAAAAGTATTTCAACATTAAAGCACTTTACATAAAACATAAAATGTATCAGGATAGAATATAAAAGCAACACATGGCAAAATGAAAATACATTTAAACACAATTAAAGTGTTTAAAATGGAAATTAAATTAAGCTAAAATAGAAAAAGACACTAGAAATTAGATCTTTAAGTGAGAGGCTCTATCTCTGTCTCTAACTAGTCTAGTCTTTTGTTGATTTTTCTCAGTATGAACCATTTATATACACAATAAAACTGTGTGTGTGTAGTCCTGTAGGTCGAATGGCGATGCAGTTCGTAGCGACCCAGATGATGTCTGCAGTGTGGAACGGACCATCGACCAGCCAAGTGATGAAACCTCCTGTAAGTACTCGGCAGCCACTCCCACAGCGTTTGGGAGCAGAGAAATAGGAAGACTTTTACACAACTTTGAAGCCTAATTTCATATATTTGGCGATTTTTTTTTTTAATCATTCAAATTTGGCAGGGTGGTTAACAACACACTTTTCTGTTGTAATGTCAAACTCAGAACACATATTTATTTTTACTTTACACAGACTTTAAATGGCATGTTTGTGTGCATCTTTCAGGGCTACCCTCCCGTCTCCCAGATGTCTCGGGTTCAGACAGATGTGAACCTTCCTCCTCTGAAGAAACTCGCTCCGCCCGACAGCAAATCAAAGGAGCGCTTGTTTGTAGTGTTCAGCCCTTCCCCGCTGCCTATGGATGTGCTGGAGGATGTTTTCTGGTAAATATCTCATGCAATGTGCCTCCATAATATTATTTTACTTGATAATTAAAACTGTGAAAATGTGCTGATGTGTAAAATATACACGCTGCACAATATATATGTCCATAAAGTGCATAAAACAATCACATGGTAAGAATGATTGTCCATTAGCTGGGAGGTTAAAAGTTCATTTGATCATAACTTTAAGCTCAGTCACTGCTAATTACTGTGAATGAGAACATCAAACTAAGTGCTTTAAATGACATCGTAATGTTGCTCCAGAGAATCAGCATTAACAAATGTCTCCTTCTGTGTGCATCTTCAGTCGCTACGGCTCCCTCATCGAGGTCCATTTGGTTCCTGGGAGGAAGGTTGGATACATGAAGTATGCTGACAAACAGGTGAGGACATTTAGGAAGGGGGAAGGGTCACATTTGATGTGATTTGGTGTCTGAAGGGAGGAATAACTGCATAGTGGAGTAGAGTGGGATGAATAGTAGTGAAGTAATGAAGAGGGTAAAACCTGTGAAAGTGCTGGAAGACAAGTGAGATTTGTTTTTTTAAGGAGAGAAAAAATGAACTAAGTACATCTGTGTGTCTTTTTCTGTATGTTGCCTTTGCATTTATAATGATTATAGAGTACCGCTCAAACAAGGGATGTAGCTCAAACATAGACTGTATATAAAATGGACGTAACATCCGTGATGTCACCCATTGGTTTGTGGACTGCTGCTTGGAAGCGAATAGTTTCGGATCTGAGCAGCGCCATCTTGACAATTTTCGATGCATGCTGGGAAAAATAAAAACAGGGATTCTACTTATATGGGCATCAGGAGGAGCATGAGGCGCCCTCCTGAACCTGTGAACCAATCAACCTGTCAATCAGGACGTAGCCACGCCCTAATGCATACCCTGCTTTATCGTCACATATAAAATCAGGGAGGCCAAAATGTCCCAAATGAACATCATACTGCATTGAAGAAGGCTTTAAACTAGCGATTGAGACCATAAACACATTTTGAAAACGTTCACTGAGGTTAGAAATCAAGTGAGAAGTTGGTGAATTCTCCATTGACTTGTATAGAGACGGAAGTCCTTTTGACACCAAAACGGTCGCCCCCTGGTGGCCTTTTGATAGAATGCAGGTTTAAGTTACTTCCGTGTATTGGCATCATTTCAGAGGACCAGAACTCCCCGCCTGGTTTCTCCCTAAAAAAAGCTTTGTCTTCATCCCTCTGTATGTTCTCTCTCTCTCTCTCTCTCTCTCTCTCTCTCTCTCTCTCTCTCTCTCTCTCTCTCTCTCTCTCTCTCTCTCTCTCTCTCTCTCTCTCAGTGTGCAGACGATGCCTTGGCGGCGCTGCACGGTCGCGTTGTGAACGGAGTCAAAATGAAGGTGATGCTGGCCGATCCTCCCAGAGAGGAATCCCACAAACGTCCTCGTACCTACTAAAACAACACGTGAAGGAAATGACTGGTGAGTCCACACAGTTACTCCTGCAGAGGAATAATCAGTAAAACATTAACTGGACTATTTCTTTTTAAAGATGAAGTAACATTGTGTATTTGTGAGGTTTGCAACGAGCACACAGAGAGCAGGAACAGTCCCGTTTCTGCTTCACCAGTTTGTGTTGCATCGTTGTTGCTTCAGGTTAGAAAACGCTGACTCAGGAGCCGGTAAAAGAGTTTATTAACAAACATCAAAGTCTGCAGTTTATTTTTATGTATTGCAGTAGGAAGTAATGCAATGCCTTATCAGCGTGAATTGAATTCATCTTGACACCTTTCTGCAACTGTGTGATGATAGAAATAAATAATTTAGGACCAAAAAAAGACAAGAAAACCAAATCTAACTCAAGATAATAATAATAATAAAAAACCCTAAATAACCTAACATGAATGCTGCGTTGTGAAAAGTGAAAGTGATTTTAGTGGGTTTAAAAGATGAATTGGCACTGCCCTTAAAAAAAGTCATGTGGTGCGACCATGATTAATCTTGAAATAAATTAATTTACTTAACACGCTTCACATCTTTTTTTACAAGTTTTCAGTAATATAAAATGTTTGGAAACAAAGGATTTGCATTTTTTTTGTTTTTTTTTGTAAATGATGATCTTTTATTTATATAAGACATTTCAAGATGAATCATGGTCGCACCACATGACTTTTTTTTAAGGCCAGTGCCAATTAATCTTTAAAAACCCACTAAAATCACTTCATT
Source organism: Scomber scombrus (assembly GCF_963691925.1). NCBI lineage: Eukaryota > Metazoa > Chordata > Actinopteri > Scombriformes > Scombridae > Scomber > Scomber scombrus. The sequence continues at coordinate 27,800,702 of NC_084981.1, read as the reverse complement.
TCACATTTATAATATGAATTTTCAGGTACACAACATACTGAATGTTTGAACTACTGCATTAGATATGCTTGTTTTTATTATTCTAAGATTGAGTTGTTGTAAATCCTTATACGTCATTGACGTATATATATATATATATATATATATATATATATATATATATATATATATATATATATATATATATATATATATATATATATATATATATATATATATATATATATATATATATATATATATATAAATAATAAATACATAAATCCAGGTATTGCTTTGGAGCAGAAGCAGACGGAGAAGAGTCTGTAAGTTTCAACTCCAGTGAGACTCCGTCAGATTATTACAGATATTATTTCTTCTTTCTTCCTCGCTGAGAAAAAACTTGCAGACTCTTGACCGTGTTTAAAAAAAAAAAAAAAAAAAAAAAAAAGCACCATATGAAGGTGTGTCAGGTCAGGTCGGTCTCATTACTGACACCTTTACTTTGATACCAGTGTTTTAATTAATAATCTGAATGCTTCAATGTGTGGAAGAAACCTCAGGTTCAATTTAATGACGTTCCATAATTCTCATGGAACGTTTCCAATTTAGAATATTTCCAAAATTCCCCAGCTTAACTTCCCATGGAAAGTTTCCGGAAATGTATTGGAAATTGTCCGACCCTTTGCAACCCTAGCGATACCCGATCCAGCTATTTGAGTCAGTTTCGGACCGATATCGGACAAAGAAAGCAAACATCTCTGCAGAGTTTTTAAAGCTTAAAGCCAAAAATCTTTAACTCCAATATTCTGCTTTTATTACAGAAGACGTAAGATGCACTTTATAAAATTGTTTCAGCTCACAAACTCTAACAATAATTAGCATTTTTAGTAGACAGAGTGTAGGAGTAGTTCCTCCACACACCTGTCTCTTTTCACTCAGCTGCATCATTTAAATTTAATTTATTTTTAATTGACAGTATTAACTCTAAGTTTATCAGTCAGGGAAGATGTGAAGCTGATTTTTTAATTATTTTAATTTATTTTTAAAAGTTTGTCGTCTCTGTTCTCTGTGAATAACTCTTCAGCTTCTTGTTCCCTAGGCGACTGTTGTCATGACACAATGACACCTGACCTGACCCGACCGACCGACATCAAGACCTTCTCCCCGACCGACCGACACGACCTTTTATGACAACAACTGTCTGACCATGCTGTGACCCCCCCCCCCCCCTAAACCCCACCTACACACACACACACACACACACACACACACACACACACACACACACACACACACACACACACACACGCACACACACACACACTGTAGCATCACCACTACTGAAAATGAAGCCTTATTATCAGTCTGTGAACAGTAAGTGCATATTGTGTGTAGTTTGTGGTCAGTTAGTGTCATTAAAACGCTTTTTTGGGGAGTTTATTTAACATAATTTCAATTTCGACACTTTTTATTTGTTCTCGTGAGCCGAACGAACGGTTGTACATCCGCGGTAGTCTCAACACATGATTAACAGACTACTAAAAGAGACATATTTTAAGTTTAAACATCTCACGTTACACATAGTTTAGGTTTTTCGTTGGCAGCATTTTCAGCTTGAGACCTTTTTTAGATATTTACATTCATGCAGTTCAATCTAGACTTCTTCTTTTTTTAAATTTTTTTTTATTTGTTTTAATTTAGTTTGACTTTGCTCTCTTTCTCTCAATGGTATGCCTTTTTGTAATCTAATGTTTAGCTCAGTTTGAAGGTGTTTATCTGACTGACTGTGAGCTTTTGTTTCAGAATAAATAAAATAAATCGATTAAAACAAACCACTCTTGCTTGTTTGGTCTCTTATTTCCTCCATTATTTGAAATGTCAAACACTGTTGGAGCACCTGAAAGCTCCCCAACACCTTTTTAAAATGAATATATTATGTTTCTGTGGTGCCTAAATGTGTTGTTTTTACTTTCAAATCTGGATGAATTTCCTTCATTTACTGCTTAGATTTTATTTTAATAGTAAAGGAAGTTAATTTTTCATTTTGTATTAATGGAGTAAAGCCTTGTAAGATGTGAAGTTGATTAGATAACATGGTTATAATGATGGCTGCTCACTGCTCCTAGTACTCAGGATGGGTTAAATACAGAGACTGAATATCACTGTAAACATAGGGTCTGATTTACTAAAGGTCTGCGTGTGTAGAAACGTGTGCAAACTTGACATCACCCGCAAAAAATGTGCAAGCTGATCTACTAACGCAGCGCACTGAGGTTTGCGTCTTTCAACTGTGCAAGATAATACGCGCTGTCCATTTAGTACGTTTACCATAATGAATGTAATATTAGTAGTTTACCATAATGAATGTAATATTAGTAGTTTACCGTAATGAATGTAATATTAGTAGTTTACCGTAATGAATGTAATATTAGTAGTTTACCGTAATGAATGTAATATTAGTACGTTTACCGTAATGACTGTAATATTAGTAGTTTACCGTAATGAATGTAATATTAGTAGTTTACCGTAATGAATGTAATATTAGTACGTTTACCGTAATGAATGTAATATCAGTAGTTTACCGTAATGAATGTAATACTAGTAGTTTACCGTAATGAATGTAATATTAGTAGTTTACCGTAATGAATGTAATATTAGTAGTTTACCATAATGAATGTAATATTAGTACGTTTACCATAATGAATGTAATATTAGTAGTTTACCGTAATGAATGTAATATTAGTACGTTTACCGTAATGAATGTAATAGTAGTTTACCGTAATGAATGTAATACTAGTAGTTTACCGTAATGAATGTAATATTAGTACGTTTACCGTAATGAATGTAATATTAGTAGTTTACCATAATGAATATAATATTAGTACGTTTACCGTAATGAATGTAATATTAGTAGTTTACCGTAATGAATGCAATATTAGTAGTTTACCGTAATGAATGTAATATTAGTAGTTTACCTTAATGATTGTAATATTAGTACATTTACCGTAATGAATGTAATATTAGTAGTTTACCATAATTAATGTAATATTAGTAGTTTACCATAATTAATGTAATATTAGTAGTTTACCGTAATGAATGTAATATGAGACGTTCCAACCTCAGTGCACAAAATACAGGGAGGAGAAAATGCAAATATGTTATTTAGCACACGCATTGTGATTTACCAAACCTGAAGGTATTATTTCTGACGCTAACTGCGTCTATAAATAATACCTTTGAAGGGCAGGTATTAACCGGCTGTTACTATGGAGACGAGGAGACGGAGGCACAATGACAGAATAGGAGTTTTTCCACCTGTGTTATTATTTTATTGGAGTGGAATATTTGTGGTTTTACTAACAGCATTGACTTTATCACTAATACTCTCCCATATGTGGGTTTTTCTGGTAATATTAGTTTTTGTTATAACTCAATATATTAGTTAACCTCTTCCACTAGAACCTGATCACATTTCATTTTGCGCTTGCAGCTTTCTGCTCGTCCAAACTCTCAATTAAGACGCAAAACCCTCATTTAAATACTGCTGTCTGCACCCTGTTGCACCTGTTTTCATTTACGCAGTTATTCTTAGTAGATCACCTGCACCTTGCACCGTGCACGCAATTTAGTACCCACTATTTGGTATCTTAGTAAATCAGGCCCTATGTGTGACAAATAAAGTACCTTTACTATAACAAGCTCCCAATTAAATGACATTACATTTCTTTCTTATATCATTGTGCAGATGAATCAGGTGTTCCTCAGTAAACTTCATACTGCAGCAGACTGATTAACAGCTGTTTAATGGTGCAAAAACAAGACGTTAAAGTTTCGACACTTTAAAAGTAGTGTTGAAATATTTCTGTTTGCACTAAAAGCTGCAAATTAATGAATTTTGGCAGCTTTGAAGGAGTAGAGCAAGGGTGTCAAACTCATTTAAGTTCAAGGGTCACATGAAAACCATTGCATAATATCCTCTAAATAATATATATATTATAACTTTACGATAACCATGTATTTACTGTGAAAATTAGAGCAATTTCAACATTATTACACCTCCAGATTACAGATTATTTTTGCACAGAAGCTGCTGATTGACAACATGTTCAATATGTGTTCATTGTTTTTATTTTTTAGATAATTATATTCATGGTCAGGGTGAAAAAAAAACCCTCTGAAGCAGCAGAAAAATTGGAATTACTTTACTGCAAATTTATAAAGTAGGCCAGATTGGACCCTTTGGCGGGCTGGTTCTGGCCCCCGGGCCTTATGTTTGACACCCCTGGGGTAGAAGATGAATTTTGGGCATAATGCACATTAATAAATGGTCCAATTAGAAATGTTGGGATCAGCTGCTCACTGACTAAACCATGAAGAACAACTCTTAAAAACTGCAGCAGCTTTGCAATAATTAGTACATTTATAAATATAAAATATAAAATATATATAATCCAGGATTTTTAACATCATCCAAAGAAGAGACACACAATGGATGCACAGTAATATTTTATTTTTCCCCTGGGAGGCATCTCATGAGAATATTATTTACAATACTGGGCTGGCAAATGGGATTAATGTGGGGTTTCCTTCTTCCTGTTGGAGTTTTTCACAATAAGAGCGCTAATCTGGGTCTCAGAAAAAAAGGGCCACAACATTTCAGAAGCTAACTTTTTTTCTTCTTCTTCCCATTAAACACACAAAAATATAATGTGGGTTTTAAACTTCAGCTGAATGGACATGATAAACTGAAGTGTGAAGGCCATTAAAACAATTTGATTTTTAATTTTTTTTCTTTTTTTGGTTTAAACATGTGAAGCTTTGAACAAGACTGAATTTCTTACAACAGAATCACTCCTGTTCATTTCCCCCGCTGTGTAAAAAGCTCCCAATAATCAATAATCTGTAAGATTTATTGAAGCCTTTCTCCTCCTTCCACAGTATAATCTTCTTTATTAATTTTAAAAGTACAATGCCGTCATTTCTAAGCCCTTTTCTGTTGTAACATCTCACTCTGCAAATCATTATATTACAATATTTTAACTTTGATTCGGGTAGAAAAAGCAATTTGAAGCCTAATTTTATTCAAAAAAGTAAAAATTTATTCCAATGGAAAAGAAGACGAGTGAGCTTGTGGAGCGACCCCCCCCAAAAAAAAAGAAGAAGAAAAAAGTGCACGACAGCAGCTAAAGTCTCTCTTTTTTTTAATATTTCTGAGCAACATTCATGTGGAGTTGGCCCTGATGATCCCTAATTTGGCCCTGTGGACACCCGATAAGAGGGGGGGAAAAAACAAAATACCCTGAAGACTCTGTGGGCTGTGAGAGAGAGAGAGAGAGAGTGATTTTGGGGAGGCGTAAGGGGGGGGGGGGGGGTGATACAGAAAACAGAGGGGGCAGAGACAGGAAGTGATGTCGTGATATAGTCAGGCTTTTATTACTGGAGTCTCTGAAATCTTTTTAAAATCATTCAAACATCGGGTCTCTTTGTTGTTTAGCTCCATGCATCCATCAGTCCACCTTAAGTCACTTTAGTCCATCTCCAGCTCCCTCCTTCCTCCTCCACTTCCTCCTCCACTTCCTCCTCCACTTCCTTCTCAGTCTTCCAGCGCCATTGTGTTGAGCTCCTCGTCGAGTTCCTCTAGATCTTCTCCCGTGAACAGGTTTTTCGTCCACCGGCACATCTTCGTCCTCGTCTTCTTCTTCCTCTCCTTCGTCTTCTCCGCCTCCCTCGGCACCCGACAGTCCGTTGGCCTCGGCGCCGCCAACCGCACGCTCCGTTCAGCTGTTCCTCTGCAGACACGACGACGACGAAGAGGAGGAGAGAAGAAGATACAGACAGGAAGAGATGATTAGATGTGACAGAGGTTTTTTTGGGTCATATTTTATTATGTAGTTATTTGAATATCAGAAGAACTCATTTAGCCTTTTTTAACCCTGTAATGCCAGCTGCATCATATGTGATACATGAGTTTTAAAGATCTCTAAATCATCAGTGTGATCATATTTTCTTTCCTATAAAAACCTGATAAATGTAGTAAATGAGTAAATAGTTTATTTTATGGTAAATTCCTGTTTAAAATGTGTGTTTCAGATTATATACAGCAGGTATAAAGAAGGTAATTCATCTGTAAATCTGTCACTTTTCATGCATTATTTATTATTATCATGCATTAAAAAAAGAAGGTGAAGGTTGAAGGTGGTGATGTGAGCTTTTTTAATGCAGGACCTTAATAAAAATGTTGTATTCAATATGTTTGTATTTAAAAAAGCTATGCTATCAAATCAAATATGATACAAAACTCACACATTATTTTTTTAATTACTTGTCAGAAGGTCCAATAAACTCTAATTTCAAAGAATTCAAATTTTCTGGTTCAGACTTTACAGGGTTAAACATCATCTTTAGTAATGATTTGAACATCATGTATTAGACGCTGACACTGAGAAATCTAACAAGGCAGAAATCACTTTTTTTTTTTAAATCTGAGAGTTTTTCTTACCGTTGTCTTCTTCCGTGTGCTGCTTCTTATTCTTGGCAGTGAAGCGGTCCGTGGACGCTACGGTAATACCTGTGTTGTCGACCTCTTGTGGAACGAAACGGGATAAGTCTATGTCCTGGATATCTGTAGTGTCAATCTGAAAAGGTACACACATCATGATTTAGAGAAGTAAACATGGATTTGTCTCTTATTTTCTATATTAAATGAACATTAGATCTTTACTCCGTGTCTTATTGTTTCCTTTACCTGCCGAGGGTTTAGGGTTGGAAACTAGCTGGTAGCTAAATCTGGTAAAAAGCAGCTTTTCTCTTCTTTGAGATGAATGTATTTTGTACATCGTCTCTGATATAAATACATTTAAAATAAAATAAAATTTAAAAGAAAAATGGTGGAAAAAGTTAATCACTGTTTCTTAAAAACTCTAAAAATAGCTGTTTTCTTGCTTAAAAATGACTCAAACCAATTAATTGACGACCAAAATAGTTGATGCATCTAACTTATATTGTGTCTTTATTGCAGAAACTGTATATCAGCAATGCAATCTACATTAAACACCAACCACAGTGGTGCATAAGTATTGTTTTGGGGACATTTCACAGCAGAAATCAACAGGAAGTCAGACACAGTCAAACTAAACAACCATCGACTGTAGAAGAGGAGAGAAGAGGCGTCTCCTCCTTTTAACACTGTCCAACTAATTCAGTGAGAATCTGCCACAAATACACTAAATAATAAAAAAAGAAGAAGAAATTTCATGATTACCTCTTCCTCATACTCTCATCATCATCTTGGTTGGTGTATCCAGTGTCGTCGGCCTCTTCGTCGTCGTCGTCAACGAGCTCTGGACGGAACTCAAACACCTCGCGGCCGCTCACCTGCAGATTAGAAGTGATTTAATTATTAAATCATGTAAATAATGTTTTATTGGAGATGGAAACGATCAGCTTCAGCTTCACTGTTGGTAACACGAGACAAACTGTGAGCTCAGAGGGAGAGATCACGGAAATCTATACACACTGTTTTTCTGACAACTTTCGGTTCAATAAACACACACACACACACACAGAGACACACACACACAGAGACACACACACAGACACACACACACACAGAGACACACAGAAAGACAGACAGAAACAGACACAGAGACACACAGACAGACACACACAGAAAGACACAAAGACAGACAGACACACATATACACACACAGACACACACAGACAGACAGAAAAAGACACACACAGAGACACACACACACACAGACAGAAAGACACAGACACAGAGACACACACAGAGAGACACACACAGACAGACACACACACACAGAGACACACACAGAAAGAACCACACACAGAAAGACACACAAACACACACAGAAAGACACACAGAGACACACAGACACACACACACAGAGAGACACACACACAGAGACACACAGACACACACACACAGAGACACACACACACACAGAGACAGACAGACACACACAGAGAGACACACAGACACACACACACACAGACAGAAAGACACAGACAGACACACACACAGACAGAAAGACACAGACACAGAGACACACACACACACACAGAGACACACACAGAAAGAACCACACACAGAAAAGACACAGACACACACACACACACACACAGACAGAAAGACACAGACACAGAGACACACACACACACACACACACAGAGACACACACAGAAAGAACCACACACAGAAAGACACACAGACACACACACAGAGACACACACACAGAGACAGACAGACACACACAGAGACACACACACAGACACACAGAGACACACACACACACACACACAAGCCAGACTTACCACTAGCGATTTTCCAGCCTTAAAGTCGGCCTTCTTCTTCTCCATCTCCTCTCTCGCTTTATCCACCTGTTAAAATCAACAGCAACCAGTTAATACTTTATTACCGTTTAATTTAGTAACAGATAAAACCTTAACTCCTTTACATATTCATCATATTAAGACTCATAATTTAGTCTCTAACACCAATTTAGATTCATAAATGCCCCCATCAGTTATTAATAAATGTTTAATTAATCCTTAATGAAGCTGTTAGAGAGTTTATTCTGTTAATCTAATGATGGGAAAAAAAAGACATTCATAATCACTATATGTGGTCCAGGAGCACATTTTATACAATATAAAGAATAATAAAGAATAAATAGAATAAATGAAGGTCATATTTAGACATTTGCATATTAAAAAAATGTGTATTCGTTGCACAAGCATATACAAAAAAGATGCATTATATTTCAATTTTTGTATATATATCTTTTTTTTTTTACCTGTTTCAATGTTGTTGTTGTTTATTTAATTTGACTTTATTTTTAACCCATGTTGTTTATTTTAACTTGCTCTATGTGTTTGTCTTTGTTTTATTGCTCTACATGTAAAGCATTTGTATGAAAGGGGCTATATAAATAAAGTTATTATTATTATTATTACATTAGGAAAAGTATCAGGTATTTTTTACAGTTCTCAAATGTAAAAATGGCTCAAATTTAACCCCGAAAAAAGTAAGTAAAGGTTAAGAAGAGTTTGTTTTCTTTGAGGGAAATATAAAAAAATACATAATGCAGATTTTAGTAAAAATATGTTCCAACCTTCTCCTGCCTTTTCCTCTTCTTCCAAGCCAGGAAAGTCTCCAGGGTGATCCGAGTCACGTGGATACCAAGAGCTGCACGCTGAGAGAGGGAGAG